>NC_069504.1:1053536651-1053771651 GCF_027579735.1 Bombina bombina
TCATGATTCATATAGAGCATGCAATTTTAAGCAACTTTCTAATTTACTCCTATTATATTTTTTTCTTTGCTCTCTTGCTATCTGAAAAAGCAGGAATGTAAGCTTACAAGGAAGCTCATTTTTGGTTCAGCACCCAGGATAGCGCTTGCTGATTGGTGGGTACATTTAGCCACCAATCAGCAAGCTGTACCCAGGTGCTGAACCAAAGATGGGCTGACTTGTAAGCTTACATTCTTGCGTTTTCAAATAAAGATATCAAGAGAATGAAGAAAAATTGATAATAGGAGTAAATTAAAAAGTTGGTTAAAATTGCATGCTCTATCTGAATTATGAAATAAACAATTGGGTTCAGTATCACTTTAATATCCCTGAAGCTCAAATGGTTTACCTCTGTGTAGTTGATCTTGCAATTAACTTGTGCTCTAAAAACATACATATATGTGTGTATGTCTTTTTAATGGATTTGATATAATTGAAATAAGCATGTGTTAGTTGGGTTATTGGTTTTGTTATTTACTTTAGTGCAAAAGTTCTATTTATTATGGCCAAGATTACAAGTTTAGCGCAAAAATAACACCACTCGATAAATCAAAAAATGTGTTTTGTTAAACTTTTATTCTAGCCCTAACACTTTACTTTCGCAAGTCACACTAACTTTTTTAGCTCAAGCACAACACGTAACTAACGACTTGTAATATGAGCGATGTTTAGGGCGGATGCCGTATCCATTCTCTGGTAATTCTGTTTTACCATGAACTTGTAATACCAGATTGCACGCTAATCTTAAGAGGGTCGCACAACCTTGTTTGCGTAGCCTGTACTAGGTCTAATTTTTTTAATTTAACGGAACAGGAAAGGTTTGCATCTATTTGGTAATGTTGCTCCCTAATGCCCTTAAATATGTCGTGGGGGGGGGGAAATTCAGTGTGTTTTGCCTATGCACAACACCAATGTTACAATTATACTTTTTTTTGGGGGGGGGGGGGTTGAATTAAATAAATAAAAAATCGCCCCGTAAATGTTCAGAAACTTTTGATAATGATCAGAAAACCATGGCTGGCACATGTTAAATATAAGATACAGACTCATTTAAAGGGACAATAAACACCAATTTTCATATAACTGCATGTAATAGACGCTACTATACGAATAATATACACATACTGATGTAAAAATCCAGTTTAAAACTCACTTAGAAGCTCCCAGTTTAGCACTGTTGGACACTCACTGAAATAGGCTGGAAAGCAAAAATGGCAGGCACTCCCCTCCTTCTCAGCATATGAAATGAGCCTTTGCATAAACAGGAGCAAGCTGGAGTAGGTAGACAACAGTCTACTTCTAAAACTTAGGGGCTTGGTTAGGAGTTTGAAAATCAGCACAATGTTATTTAAAAATAAGCAAAGTTATAGATTTTTTTTTTAAAAACCTGAATGGGCTATATAAATGGATCATCTACAAAATATTATGCAAAGGAAAATCTAGTGTATAATGTCCCTTAAACCTGGTTCCACCACTAATAAATTCTAAAATACAGAATAGGAGGTGTCCCACCATGTTTAAAAAGGTACAACACTGGAATTTTTTCTTTACTTGGTTTTGAGGCCACATTTTTAAAAAAAATGTATTGTTCAAGGTGAACAAGAAGTGATTTAACACAATAACAACCACAACAGAACACAGATATAGAAGCAGATAAACTGGATGCACAATAAAGTACAAGAATGAGCTATTAGCAGTGATAGGGTGTAATATGTATGGAACATATAAAGGAGCAATAGAGAGAATAAAAGCCCCAGATGATTGTGCTCCCTGCCTTGGTTTAGACAAACTTAATATAGAGGTAACCAAGCTGTTCATTATCATTATAATAACATAGTACAGTATCATCCCTAAGTGCTGTCATCGTAATGCTTTATGCTTTGAAGATTAGGTCAGAAACATAAGGAATTTGCTCTGTGTGTTCTAATTAATACAATGCTGATGGGAATTCCAGTCTAATCACCATCATGTTGCAACTTACACACCAAAGCTGAAGGCCCCAAACCATATGACATAATAGATACAGTCTGATTTCCATCACAGAGACTGGGATACAACACAGAAACTCCCAGGGTCCTGGTAACAGACAGCAAAGCCTCATGGGAACACGGTAAAGTGAGCACTTATTTCCATACGTTAGTTTTATCTGTACAACACATGCTTTAATCCTTCCTGTTTTTACACGTGACCAGAGACCACTGTGTGTTATCACTGACAGTGCAATGCGTAAGCCGAGAAGCAGGTTTTGTTATTATGGAAATGTGCTATAGATGATAGAGAAAAAGGAACGTTACATTGGCCTTATTAGTAGGCAACAGTCTCCAGGTATCAGACACACAGCATAACAAGGATCTTAGAGGGACATGAAACCCGCAGTTTTGTTTTTGTGTGTGATTCAGACAGAGCATACAATTTTTAACAAAAGTTTTCAATTTACTTCTAGCAATTTTTACTTTGTTCTCATGGAATTCTTTGTTGAACAGGTGCCTAGATAAGTAGCGTGCAAATTTGAAGAGCAGTACATGACCAGAAACTAACTGCCTTCTAATCTTCTTGCAAATCTGTAACAGTGACAAAAAATGCTGCTATATATTGCTCCAGTCACATGCATGCGCCTATATTCTCCTACCTGCTTTTCAACAGAGGATACCAAAAGAACAAAGTACATTTGATATAATTGAAGTAAATTGGAAAGTTTTCTTTTGAAACATGAAAAAAATTTGGGTTTATGTCCCTTTAAGCATTCATTTATGACAAAAAGCATGAATACATTGTTTTTTCACATTTTATGTAAAACTATTACTATGGAATAGCTTTAGAAAATCCTTTCATGAAATATATGTAGCGGTCTACTCTACTACTGTAATATTTGCACAAAAGAAGTTAATTATTCAAAAAAAAAAAAAAGTTTAGAAATGAGAATTTTGTCTCCAGCAGTAAGTCACAATCTTCTCTGTCTGCGTTTTTTGTGTTCTAAAGTGCAAATGTAGTCTATATATATATATAAAACAACAGCTATTACCTTCCTGATTACAGTACTGTACTCTGATGGTACTACGTATACAAAAGTATTAATAATGATACAAAACAACCTTTACGTTGCATGTATAAGCTGTATTATAGCATGTAAACACTACCTAATGATATATTGTTAATTATACTTATCTAGGGTGACCCTATTGCCGCTTTAAAAGGGACACATGACAAATACATATGTCAGGGCTGTTTAAAGAATGTTTTGTATAAGAACCCTGACATATGTATTTTTCATGTGTCCCTTTTTAAAGTGGCAATATGGTCACCCTAAACTTGTCCCATCCCCTCTCCAGGCTCTCCCATTTTACAAATATACAAATATTCCTAAATCCAAACTATTCCGAAATCTAAACCTTCTCCAGTCCCAAGCAGTTTGGATAAAGGAATTTGTACCTGTATGTGAAATCTTGGGCACCGTATGGAAATATCAACAACATAAGGGGTAGTGATGCTCAGTGAATTTTAAACTTGATCTATCCTTTACAATGAGGCCTTTCTGTAACCTCACATGTGTTTATGAACCTAGGCTAATTTTCCTTAATCTCGTAGCTGCCATTTAAATTGAATACATTAAAACACACATATATCTCCTGTCCCTTTAAACACAGCGCAAATGCTCCAGGCCAGGTCTCATTCCAGTTAGTCAAACAAAAAGCTAGTTATGCATCTTAATGCCATTAAAATATTTTTTTTTCTTGATGCATCTAAAAAGGGCATTTTTTAAAGCAATGTTCCTATACTGAAATATATATATTTGTAGATTTATTTCTTCTAGTGAGTGTCATGTCCACTAACAGAGTTGTCCAATCGTTAGCAAGCTATCCATAGGGAGACTTATTTACAAATATGCACATCCTGTTAGATTTAAAGGGACATGAAACCCAACATTTTTGTTTCATGATTCAGATAGAGCATACAGTTTAAGCTAATTTGCTTTGTTCATTTGGTATCCTTTGTTGAAAAGCATACCTAGGTAGGCTCAGGATCAGAAATGCATTACGGGGACCTAGTCCTAGCTGAACACATTGGAGAACCATTGGCAAGAGACATATTTGCAGCCACCAATCAGCAGCTAGCTACAGAAGTAAATTGTAAAGTTGATTAAAATTGCATGCTCTATCTGAATCATGAAAGTTTAATTTTGACTTTACTGTCTGTTTAAAATCAATTTGAACAGCTAAATTGTATGCAAAAAACATTATTAAAAATCATGTTAAAATAGTGCTCTTTCATGTGCATTTTTTTTTCAAAATTTAACACCTCTGTGACTGGTAACATCAATTCTAAATATATCAGCATTTGACAAATCCCAGAAGTCAAGGAAATATTATTAAAATGCAAGTTAAATATAGTGATAAACACAGCTGTAGACATTAGTGGAGTAAATTGGTCAAATATAGTGATGTGCTGTCACCCTATCTTATTAGAACATGTGGATGAGGAAGCAATCCAATTTCTTAATGAGAAATAGATACGGCAAAAGAATGGACGTCAAACATCAAATGAACTGATGTGAACATAAGCTATGGCACCATGGGAAAATCCTCATTGTGCATGCTGATGGTTAAAGAGATCCTGCACTGCAAATGTTCTGTTATCAATATGAAAGAGAAGCCCTTAAAGGTACATTAAAGGGACACTGAACCCAATTTTTCTTCCGTGATTCAGATAGAGCATGAAATTGTAAGCAACATTCTAATTTACTCCTATTATCAAATTTTCTTCATTCTCTTGGTATCTTTATTTGAAATGCAAGAATTTAAGTTTAGAGAACGAAGAAAAATTGATAATAGGTGTAAATTAGAACGTTGCTTAAAATTGCATGCTCTATCTGAATCACAAAAGAAAAAAATTGGGTTCAGTGTCCCTTTAAAGACCAGATTAAACTTTCAGGATTCAGATAGGGCAAGTACTTTTAACCCCTTAACGACCGCAACATACCCTCTATGTTACTGGTCGTTAAGGGGATCGCTTGTAATAGGGCAAGACCGTGCTATTAGACCCTCCCTCCTGTACTTTTGCTAAAATAGAGGCGAGACTGCGCTATTAAAAAACACATCCCTAAAGAAAGGGGTTAAACAGCTTTCCAATTTACTTTTATCATCAAATTTTCTTTTTTCTCTTGGTATTTTTAAAAGGCTAAACCTAGGTAGGCTCATTTTAGTGAAGTAAAAGTTGTTAAAAATGAAGGCAATATAACAGTATCAGTAGTGCACGTCCTAGTAATATTCTTTGGCTTATATGTACTTCCTACCAGGCCTGAACTGAACGTCAGGCATACTGGGCAAATGCCCGGTGGGCCGGGGCTGGTTGCAGGGCCAGATTTGAGGATTATGTAGCTGCAGTTTCACGCCTATGCTAATAAGCCCATGACATTTGAAGTAGCATTTTTATATAAATCAGGTGGTTTGCTAACCGTGTCGTGGAAATGGCCGCGGGCCCTACATATCCCCTGCGACTCAGCGCTATCTGGAACTGCCTGACTCAAGCAGCCTCAGCTCTTAGCCAGAGGAGCAATGGAACAGCAGCTGTGCCGCCTTTACACTGCTTAGCAACTTACAAGCCATAGTACATATGTCTGCACTGCTTGCACCTTCCTGCAAGGATGCAGACTATTTAAACCATCTAATGACAGACAGAAGACATACAAGGTTCAGACTGTGATGCTTTCATGATTCAGGTAGATTGCACCATTTTAAACAACTTTTCATTGTACTTCTATTATGCAATTTGCTTTGTTCTCTTTGTAGCCTTTGTCGAAAGGCAAACCTATGTATGCTCAGGAGCAGCAAAGCACTGCAAGAAGCTAGCTGCACATATATGACTCAAGACATTGGCTCACCCAGTGTGTTCAGCTTGCTCCCAGTAGTGCATTGCTCCTGCTTCAACAAAGGATACTGAGAGAATGAAGCAAGTTTAGATAATAGAAATAAATTGTAAGTTGTTTAAAAATGTATGTTATACTGTATCTGAAACAGAAACTGTGGGTTTTATGGGCCTTTAAGTTTCTGCAGCGGACATGTTGCTAATATGCTAGTGATTGGCTACATGTATATGAGGCTGGTCTCCCGGGCCAAGTTCATTGCTACTCTTGTACAGGAATTTAACCATTTGTAGAGGCTAAAGACACTGTTAACAATGAGCAGTTGTGCAATAATAAAATACTCAAGAATTGGAGAATTAGAGCATTTTATTAGTG
The DNA here is from genome assembly GCF_027579735.1 of Bombina bombina. Taxonomy (NCBI): domain Eukaryota; kingdom Metazoa; phylum Chordata; class Amphibia; order Anura; family Bombinatoridae; genus Bombina; species Bombina bombina. The sequence continues at coordinate 1,053,542,926 of NC_069504.1, forward strand.
CACTTATATCTTCCTTTAATTTCTGTCACTTCCTAACAGACCTTAAAAAAGGTGCTGTAATTTTGATTTACAAATAAATGTGATTTGAAAACAAAATTTCTTACTTGGGGTGCGATCCGATATACGGCACAGGTTTCGGCGCAATCGTGGAAATCTGCGCCGCCCGTAGTTTCAGCTCGCAACTCGAGCTATCTCATATACGGCGCCGTCAGATGCTTAAGTGCAGTAAGTCTGACAAACTAGCGATGTCCAGAAATCTGCGTGAGTACAAATTTTTGGAGTCGCCAGTGACTTACGGCACTTTAGAAACTGCCGCCGCATAAAAAAACTGACTAAGTTATAAAATCACCCGTACTGTCTAACACGCCTCCCAAACATAGCATGACACGTATACCCCTCTATCAATCCCACCTCTCACTCCTAATAATAAATATATTAACCCCTAAACCGCCGCTCCCGGACCCCGCCGCCACCTATATTATATGTATTACCCCCTAATCTGACCCCCCTACACCGCCACTAGCTACATTAAATGTTTTACCCCCTAATGTGAGCCCCCTACCCCGCCACCTACATTAAAGGGACAGTCTAGTCAAAATTAAACTTTCATGATTCAGATAGGGCATGCAATTTTAAACAACTTTCCAATTTACTTCTATTATCTAATTTGCTCAATTCTTTAGATATCCTTTGTTGAAGAAATAGCAATGCACATGTATGAGCCAATCACACAAGGCCTTTATGTGCAGCAACCAATCAGCAGCTACTGAGCATATCTAGATATGCTTTTCAGCAAGTGATATCAAGAGAATGAAGCAAATTTGATAATAGAAGTAAATTAGAAAGTTGTTTAAAATGACATGCTCTTTCTAAATCACGAAAGAAAAAAATTGGGTTTCATGTCCCTTTAACTATATTACCCCCTAATATGATCCCCCTTCACCGCCGCCACCTATTTAAACTATATTACCCCCTAATATGATCCGCCTACACTGCCGCCACCTATTTAAACTATATTACCCCCTAATATGATCCCCCTACACCGCCGCCACCTATATTAAAATTATTAACCCCTAATCTAATCCCCCATACCGCCGCCACATATATTAAATTTATTAACCCCTAAAATACTAAAATTTCCCTACCACTAAACCTAAGTCTAACCCTACAAATAGCCCTGAAAAGGGCCTTTTGCGTGGCATTGCCCCAAAGTAACCAGCTCTATTACCAGCCCTTAAAAGGGCCTTTTGCGGGGCATTGCCCCAAAGTAACCAGCTCTATTACCAGCCCTTAAAAGGGCTTTTTGCGGGGCATTGTCACAAAGTAATCAGCTCTTTTGCCTGTAATCTAATCCCCCTACACCGCCGCCACCTATAATAAATGTATTACCCCCTAATCTAATCCCCCTACACCGCCGCTACCTATATTAAATATATTAACCCCTAATCTAATCCCCCTACACTGCCGCCACCTATATTAAATATATTAATCCCTAATCTGATTATATTAGGGTTAATATAGTTAATATAGTTATTATATTATATATATATTAACTATATTAACCCTATCTAACTCTAACACCCCTAACTTAATTATTATTAAAATAAATCTAAATAATATTAATAATATTAACTAAATTATTCCTATGTAAAACTAAATACTTACCTATAAAATAAACCCTAAGATAGGTACAATATAATTAATAATTACATTGTAGCTATTTTAGGGTTTATATTTATTTTACAGGTAACTTGGTATTTATTTTAATTAGGTACAATAGCTATTAAATAGTTAATAACTATTTAATAGCTACCTAGTTAAAATAATTACTAATTAGTATTTTAGGGATTAATAAATTTAATATAGGTGGCGGCAGTATAGGGGGATTAGATTAGGGGTTAATATATTTAATTTAGGTGGCGGCGGTGTAGGGGGATTAGATTACAGGCAAAAGAGCTGATTACTTTGTGACAATGCCCCACAAAAAGCCCTTTTAAGGGCTGGTAATAGAGCTGGTTACTTTGGGGCAATGCCCCAGAAACTGTGCGTTTTATGGGCCTTTAAGTTCCTGCAGTGAACGTGTTGCTAATATGCTAGTGATTGGATTTTTCCACCCCCCAGAGAGACTGGAGTAAATTCTGAGAAAAACAGAACCCAGACACACAGTAATTGGTGGACATGTTCAGAGGCTTATTTATAAGTTATATGTCCCTAATTGGCCACAGTAAAGGAGATAAGACACTCAAGATGCTTTTCAAGGTGTATGCCAATGGGCTACAAAACTATGCAAACTATTCTAACAAAAAAAGTAATTTAAAGTAAAGTAATTTGTATGCAAATGTTTTGCAACACAGTGATTATTTTTTATACATATATAAACAAACTCTTTTTTCATGGGAAAAAAAATCTATTTATTTTCTCATCTTTTAAATGGCTGACAGAAATGTTTGGATTACAGTACCCTTGAAAGAAAATCTTTGCCAATAAGAAACCAGCACTGGTTAGTGGCCATATGCTGTATTTAGGGATAGACAATTATTTAGTCCTGAACGTGTACACAGATGGTCGATCTACAATTTTATCAAGGATTTGTAATGAAAGTGAAGATTTGGTTTGCTTTGTGTTTCTTTAGCACAAGACCCCTTATGCCGAGGCATGTTGATAAGCAGCAATCATTTGTAAACACTAAGGGCCAGAATACGAGTGGAGCGAGTGATGTTGGGTTTTCACAATCTTTTTTGCGCACGTTAAATTAAGCTCATATTACAAGTTGAAAGTAAAGAAAGATTGCGCAATTTAAGTTAACACTCGTCGGGTAAGCGCGTCCTCAGAGCTGTGGTTAACTGTTTCCCGAAAAAAAAAAAGTGTCACAAAACACATCAAAAATAAACTGCAAAGTACAGTTACACTTATAATAACACCACCTAATAAAAATTATTACAAAAACACACAAAAGTTATAAGGTTTAAATATATGAGACCTCATGTTAAAAAAAAAAAAGGCAGGCAAATGGCATTAGCATTGAGATATATAGATATACAAGTATAAATATGTATAAGTATGTACTGTATATATATTTTTATTTATACTGATTCTCAAACCTGTCCTCAGGCCTTTTTGAGGGTTTTGAGGATATCTGAACTGGAGCACAGGTGAAATAAGCAGCAGATTAGTAAACATGGTTATTTTACCATCTCGCCCATTATAATCCTGAAAATCTGGCCTATTAGGGAGGCCGCAGGACAGTTTTGAAAAACAGTGGTTTAAGTATTTTAAGCTTTGCTACATTTAAGTATGAAGTTAAATGATATTTCTTTTCTTTTTTTCTCTTTATTATTAGCAAAATAATAAAAGTTGTTTTTATGTAAGCAACTATATAATATGTACTACACGGCAAAGATATATGAATACAACTGTGTACTATCCTTTCTAGTTGAGCTATCAACTTAGGGCAAGCAATATCATCTTTTCGTGAGCCTTTTTCATTGTGCCCGAAAGTTGAGCCAAAATCACGATTGCGCTAGCGCAATTGCCATTTACGCTTCAGTCCTTACCGCAATCTCAGAGCTGTAGTAAACTGTTTTCCGAAACAACAAAGTTGCACAAAACACTTCAAACATACATTACAAAGTACAGTTACACTCATATTAACACTGTCTAATAAAAATTATAAAAAAAAAATATTGCACAAAAAAGTTATAAGGGCTCAAAGATATGAGATCTTGGGTGTTAGAAAATAAAAGGCAGGCAAATGGCTTTAACTTTGAGACACATACATTGCTAAGGATGTGCCTATATATATGTGTACATATATATTAATATATTTATATGTGTATGTATCTATTTACAGTCATATATACACATATAAAACATAAATACATATGTACACATATATACACATATAAAACATAAATACATATGTACACATATAAAAACATAAATACATATGTACACATATAAAAACATAAATACATATATACACATATAAAACATAAATACATATGTACACATATATACACATATAAAACATAAATACATATGTACACATATATACACATATAAAAACATAAATACATATGTACACATATAAAAACATAAATACATATGTACACATATAAAAACATAAATACATATGTACACATATATACACATATAAAAACATAAATACATATGTACACATATATACACATATAAAAACATAAATACATATTACACATATATACACATATAAAAACATTAATACATATGTACACATATATACACATATAAAAACATAAATACATATGTACACATATATACACATATAAAAAAGTGCTTTAGAGCCCTTTGCCATTAAGTAGATGAAAACATGATAAAACATATTTATTCAATATTCATATTTAATAAAGATTTTAACTATGTATTTACTGTAAATATTTTACATTTGCTAATGAGAATATGCTATGTTGTTTGCGCAATGGGTGACTTCTATGGAGAATGCGAAAATACGATGGAGTTTGTGCGATCTCGGGTGTTAGTTTTTCCCCCCCACTTTTTTTTCTCCATTCATTTCTATGGGGGAATACATACATGCGCAAAGTAAAGGTTTTTCACGCTATTCGGGTTGATGCTAGCGCAGAATACATTTTTGGAAACGTGTAATACAAACGCAACCTGACTAGCGCAAAAAGTTTAACTCTAGCAGAGTTTTCGAGATTGTGAAAAAAAAATACCCAGCCACTTGTAATCTAGCCCTAAGTGTTTTCTAAGTATTTAATTTTTAATCTCAAACACAGCTCTGTCCCTTAAAGGGACACTGAACCCAATTTTTTTCTTTCATGATTCAGATCGAGCATGCAATTTTAAGCAACTTTCTAATTTACTCCTATTATCAATTTTTTTCGTTCTCTTGCTATCTTTATTTTTTAAAAAAGGGCATCTAAGCTAAGGAGCTAGAATTTTTTTGGTTAAGGACACTGGACAGCACTTGTTTATTGGTGGGTGAATGTATCCACCAATCACCAAGAACAACCCAGGTTGTTGACCAAAAATTTTCACATTTGCAAGAACAGTAGGTTTCCTGTCATTTACTTCTCCAGAAATGTGCACGTTACCTATCTAGATATCTCTTCAACAAAGAATACCATGAGAATGAAGAAAATTTGATAATAAAATTAAATTAAAAACTTTTTTAAAAATTTTATTCTCTGTCTGAATCACAAAAGAAAAATTCTTAAGTCAAAACATTTAGAATCTTCTATTTCTGACAATTGGAACAGCACTAGGCAGGCTAAACCTCAGCAGAGATTACTGCAAAACAATGAGAAATCTGCTAACATACACATGGCTACTAGACTTGTGCATTCCGAGGTTTCGTTCACCTCTGAATATCGGAAGAAGCCGGCTCTTCATACTGCTCGGCTATTTTAATTGCCACATTTATTCTTGTGCAACAGGAACACACTAAAATCTATGCAAATCTAAAATTAAGCGTATTGCTGTTACACAAGAATAAACGCAACTAGCCAAGCAGCACAAAGAGCCGCCTTCTTCCACATTCGGAAGTGAATGTAATCTCTGAATGCACGTGTTAGTCTTGCCTGCTGCAGTAACAAGTCCTAGCAGGGGGTGTCAATCAACCCGATCGTATGCGATCGGGCAGATTGATGTCCGCAGCCTCAGAGACAGTGGACCAGTTAAGGAGCAGCGGTTTTAAGACCGCTGCTTCTTAACTGCTGTTTCTGGTGAGTCCGAAGGCTCGCACGGAAACAGGGCATCAGGGGCACTTGATAAATCGGCCCCACTTTGTCAATTTATTGCAAGGCTAAATTAAAATCTTGTATTTACAAGGTGTTACCCTCCCTTTAAGCAAGAAACAGAAGGTTCATAAAGGTCATTCTGTCTAAATGTGTATTTTTATGTTGTGTTTTCATCTGCAATGTGCAGGTTTATATTACTACACTCCAGTCACTGAATGTGTTAAACTTGTGTCATGCCTCAAGCAATAAGCATTGCATGGACACAGATCAATGTAATCTGCCCCAAGCTTCTTTTGAGAACAAAAGATCATAAAATGCTCTCAAAAGAAATGGCTGAAGCTTGAATGTTGCTGCACTACAGAATAAAACATACTCCTGAGGAAAATAAATTACACAAAATCCAAAAGGCATCTTCAAACCTTTAGTTCGACCAACTAAATTCTTATTCCACCTGGTTAAAAAAAAAAACGAACAAGGTTTATCAATTCTAAAGAAGACAGTTGCTCTGTTACTTCAAATCAGTGTTTCTCGACTCCAGTCCTCAAGTACCCCCAGCAGGTAGGGTTGCCACCTTGGCCATGTTTTCCTGGACAGTTGTGAGTTACACATGGTGCAGTGTGTGCAGGGAGGAACATGAATAGTGTTGTCGTGCAGTGCTATCCTGAGGAACAATTCCTTTTTTCTCCCTGCACCATGTGTAACTCATAACTGCCCAGAAAAAACATGGCTGAGGTGGCGACCCTACTAACAGGCCAGATTATCATGGTATCTAGAGCACAGGTGAAATAATCAGCTGATCAGTAATCATGGTTACTAACCTGCTATCATCCATCAGCTGATTACTTCACCTGAGCTCCAATTAAAGGGAAAAGAAACCCAATTTTTTTTCTTTCATGATTCAGATAGAGAATACACTTTTAACAACTTTCCAATTTATTTCTATTATTTAATTGGCTTCCTTCTCATGTTATCCTTTGCTGTAATGTTTATCTAGGCAAGCTCAGGAGCAGCAGAGAACCTAGCTGTTGATTGGTGGCTGCATATATATATTGATTGTGATTGGCTCACCCATGTGTTCAGTTAGAAACCATTAGTGCATTGCTGCTCCTTCAACAAATGATACCAAGAGAATGAAACAAATGAGATAATAGAAGTAAATTAGAAAGTTGTTTAAAATTGTATTTTTTTTTAAACATATTTATTTATTATCCAACAGTGTACAAAGCATGGTTTAAACATAGTTACTACATCGTTGCACCTCGCAGGGTAAATCATGAACCAAAACAATATAATACAACATGGTGTTTCTTAGCCCAATTAAAAACATCCAATTAGGCCTTAAAATATCCTATAGCAATAGATAACTTATAAATCTATATATATGACATAGATTGAGTAAATACAGATTTTAAACCGGGAACACAGTACACTTGTTGGAAAGTTTTTCTGGTTATTCAACAAACACCTAAACATATAAAAAATGAAAAATAAAAAAATAAAAATAGTAGAAGGAGAAAAAAACAAAAAACAAAAAAACCCAACCGCCTCATCTTCCACTCCTCCCTCCCCCAACCACTGAGCCCATAGTTAGGTCCTAAACAAGAACTGCTATAGTTAATGTCCAAAAAAAAATTCCTGAAGGCTTCAGTAAAACCCAAAGGGGCCAGTGTTTGCTTCTGTATGGTAAGCGGGTATAAATTAATTATGGGACTCCAGTTTTTTAAAAGTTCTTCAGCCCTGTCCTTAAAATGAAATACTTTATTATGTGATTGAAACACTAGTTGTTGGAGGAGCATATTATGAAAATGGGAAAATCTAGGTGGGAACGCATCTTTCCATTTTTTCTAAATTAAAGTTCTAGTTACCACAATTATAGTATTTAGTATCCTAATACTATTAGGTTTGACCACGACTAGATTAGGATGTATCAGGAAAATAACATGATAAGCTTGTATTTTAAAACTATCATGAAACTGCCTTCCATACCAGTGGTTGACTTTGCTCCAAAGTTGATTTATTTTGGGACAGTAAAAAACCATATGTAGAATATCTGCATTTAGCAAATGACATTTTGGACAAAACTGTTTTATGCAAGGAGAAAATGTAGACATTTTGAGAGGAGTTAAATATGTATTATGTAATAGTCTAGTATGTGATTCTTTCCAAGCAATTGATATATTCAGTTTCTCTAATGCAGAAAAGCTGTAGTTGATATTGGCTATTTCATAACAAGGAAAATATTAACGCCAAAAAGTGACCAGATTTTGAGAGAAAATTTGTCCCTGTTTTGCTAACATAATATTATATAGAAGAGAGATTATGAATTTCCAGCTGCAGATTTTTTAATACATTCATTAATCTCAGACCACTGAATATCAATGCCACAACCCCAATCTTGCGAATTAATATAATGACGTATTTGAAAATAAGCAAATAAACTTTGTCTGGGAAGTTCAAATAAGTTTATTAAGTTGATAAATGTATTTGAGTCCATTTTGGGCCCATGTCTGATGTATTGAACCATAAATTCCAGGAATAAACTCTGGATTGCCTTGAATTGGTAGAAAGGCCGAAAGTCTATAATCTATATCCAACATACCGCAGATTTTTTGCCAGGCTATGATAATATTTTTAAAAGATACAAGATTACAGATATTTGACGGAAGTATTTTTATTGAACAGTGCAAAATAGTTTTTAAAGAAAAAGGGGCTATAAGTTTGCTCTCTGTCTCTACAGAGGAGACTTTATTTGACTCAGTAAGCCAGCCTATAGCAACTTTGACTAACGTGATTAAATTATAGAGTTTAATATCCGGCAAAGCAAGTCCGCCATTCGTCTTTTTTTGAAAAAGTTTCGCTGTTGAGATACGAGCCTTACGCCGAATAAAACTTCCGAATATCCTGATTAGGAATAAATAGGGGGAGATTCTGAAGTAAATAAAGTATCTGCAGAAAAATAATTGTTTTGACTAGATTAACTCTGGCAAGGAGAGAAAGGGGAAATGCAGCCCAATTTTTAAGATCTAAAATCGCTTTTTCCAATACCGGTAAGAAGTTTAGTTTGTACCACATTTTAGGATTTTTATGTAATATAATACCCAGATATTTCATGTTATCCGTGTTTTTAAATGGATGATCAATACCGCTCCTCCTTCAACAAATGATACCAAGAGAATGAAAGAAAATTTTGGGGTCTCATGTCCCTTTATGATGTAAAAAATATCTGGCCTGTTAGGGGAACTTGCAGACTTTTATTCATTAGTATAAAATACTGCAGTGTGTTACAAAGTCATATAGCCACTGCCACACCCACTGAACATGCTTAGGGATTCAAAAGCAGAGAATATGCATCCAACAGAATAATACTTTCTTAAAATTAAGTCTGTTCAAGTTCATTCAAAAGGCTGTAAACATTGGTGTAATATTTACTATGTGCACATTCATAGTCCAGAATAATGTTTCAACTGTCTGTGGATTCCTTAGCTGACAGCTAAAGATTAAATATGCTGTATTTGGTAGAGAATGGGTTAAGGGGGGGGGGGGGTGGAATGCCCATGCTTTGGGTTAAAAGGATCACTATTTCCCTATGCAAAGCAGAAACAAATGTGGGAAATTTCTGAGGGTCAATTGTAAACTCTCCCCATAATCATCAAAAAATGTACAGCCAGCTCCTTGAAGGTTTTGCTGACTCTTAAATTTAAAATAAATTTGTCAATTCTTACTTAGGAAATAAAAAAATAATAATTATGGAATAAGGAAACTAAGCCAAAGTCAATGATCAACTAAGATTTACTTTTATGTGCACATTCATATTCTGGAATTATGTATCAACGGAACTATGGAATCCTGACAGCTAAAGTTTAAATCTGTTCTATTTGGTAGAGAATGAGTTAAGGGGAAATAAAACATTTGGAGTGCCCATGCTTTGTGGGTTAAAAGGATCAATCTTTACTCATGCAATGGAGAACAGGTGGGACATTTCTGAGGGCCACTTGTAAACTCTATCCCCAGAAGAATACACCATCAAAATAATGTACAGCTAGGGCTCTTAAATGTAAAAATATATTAGTCAAACCCTATAATTAGGAAATATAAACTAATTATTATTATTAGATAATAAAACTATTTATTAAAACAGATAATAAAAAAATAGACTGGCTGGGAGATAATGTGGTAGTAATTATGAATTTACAAATATTCAGCAAAGAAGAGTTTTCACATGAAACTTGTTATGCTTCAAGTGGTCATTATTATCATATATATCCTCAAATATTATTTACCAGTTAAATTGGTATTTATGCCTATAAATAAAGTAAAGAAATAATTATTATAAGCATAGATACGTTGTACATGCTTATTAGTAGTTCATAATTTACCTTGCAAACTAGACTGCTTTTCTGTTGCAAATAACAGCTTAGGTGATACAGCCCCTGATTGGCTTAACTGTCCCTGCCTTCTTAGACAAACAACAAATTATTTTGTGTGTACACTTAAAGGGACACTGAACCCAATTTTTTTATTTTGTGATTCAGATAGAGCATGCTATTTTAAGGAACTTTCTAATTTACTCCTATTATCAAATTTTCTTCATTCTCTTGGTATCTGTATTTGAAATTTAAGAATGTAAGTTTAGATGACGGTCCATTTTTGGTGAACAACCTGGGTTGTTATTGCGGATTTGTGGATAAATTCACCCACTAATAAACAAGCTCTGTCTAGGGTTCTGACCCAAAAAATAGCTTAGATGCCTTCTTTTTCAAATAAAGATAGCAAGAGAACGATTAAAAATTGATAATAGGAGTAAATTAGAAAGTTGCTTAAAATTGCATGCTCGATCTGAATCATGAAAGAAAACATTTGGGTTCAGTCAGTGTCCCTTTAAGACACAGAGCTGTGTTTGAGATTAAAAATTAAATACTTAGAAAACACTTAGGGCCAGATTACAAGTGGCTGGGTATTTTTTTCACAATCTCGAAAACTCTGCTATCTGAATCACAAAAGAAGTGTCCCTTTAAATGGTGGTCTTGTTGATATTAAAGAAATCATATTGGTTTAAAAGTGAAGGGTTGTGCTGTACATCAGTTAATACAATATTTAGGAAACACTGATATGTTGTGCATGCACTGTATATTTTGTTTCAAAGCAAAAACTAGTGGTGCAGAGAATTCATAAGAATCATTTCAATATTTTTTGTAAAAGTATCTAAAGCATTATTGTTTTATGGAAGTGGTAAATGTAGCTGTAAATACACATATCTGCACATATCAGTGTACGTAAATATTATTATACATTATTATTTAGCACTCTCCTGGGAAACACTGGCTGTATACACTGCCACAGACAGCTAATCTCAAAGTTAAAGGGACATTCCGGTCAAAATGTAAATGTACATAGATGAATTACATTTATATTGAATAGAAACATATTTGCAATTTACATGTATTGGAAAAAATACATTTTTAAAGGGACAGTAAAGTCAATTTTTTATTTTGTGATTCAGACAGAACATGTTTCTTTAAACAACTTTTAAATTTACTTCTATTATCTAATTTTGCTGTGTTCTCTTGGTATAGTTTGTTGAAAAGCATACCTAAGTACGCTCAGGAGCAGCAAGGTACTACTGGGAGATAGCTGGTGATAGGTGGCTGCACATATATGCCTCTTGTCACTGGCTCACTCAATGTGTTGAGCTAGCTCCCAGTAGTAATAATAATAGAAGTAAATTGGAAAGTTTTTTTTAAATTGGAAGCTCTTTCGGAATCATGAAAGAAACAAATGTGCATTATGTCCCTTTAAACGGAGCTCAGCTTACACCACAGTCTAATAAAGAGCCTGGTAGCTCTGAGCACACAATATACGTATTTCTACACAATGGGATGCTTTGGTATTGGGTGTCTGTCTTTAGTGGGAGGAATTGCAGGTGCCTCTTAAACAGGTGAACAAACCCAGAGTAAATCCAGGGACACTGCTGACTGTAAGTGTGTATCTGTATTCACAGGGCTGGCTCGCTGCCGTGTATCTGGACAGTATCCTGAGCAGACTGACCGATGTGAAGTGAGCTGAGTCTGCTGCTCCACACATAAGGAGTGAGGGCAGGATGCGTGAGGTGCAGAGACACTATCCCCATAGATGGGCCCAAGGACCCCGTAAGTACCTACATTAAAGTTTTAAATAGCTCATGACACACAAACAATAAGGCACTAGGTTTTAATGGGAGTACTGACTGTTTACAAAGGTGAAGAGAAATTAAACTGAAACTAGACATTGTAGGTGGAAAACAAATCCAGTTTGAATTTGGATTACCATAATTCTACTCCTTTATGTGCAGGGAGACATTCTACTTAATGAAACATTTTACTGCATATGGGACCTGTATTAAAGGGACACTGAACCCAAATTTTTTATTTTATGATTCAGAGAGCATGCAATTTTAAGCAACTTTCTAATTTACTCCTATTATCAATGTTTCTTATATCTCTTGCTATCTTTATATGAAAAAGAAGGCATCTAAGCTTTTTTCTTGGTTCAGTACTCTGGACAGCAGTTTTTGATTGTTGGATGAATTTATCCACCAATCAGCAAGGACAACCTAGGTTGTTCACCAAAAATGGGCCGGCATCTAAACTTACATTCTTGCATTTCAAATAAAGATACCAAGAGAATAAAGAACATTTGATAATAGGAATAAATTAGAAAGTTGGTTAAATGTCATGCTCTATCTGAATCACAAAAGAAAAAATTTGGGTACAGTGTCCCTTTAAGTATTTTTATTTTTTTTAACAAGTAGTCCATTTCCAAAGACTTAGCACCCTATTTTAAACATAATTAAAATAGGTCATTCGTTTTAATGGCTTTTTGAGTTATACAATACTTTTCTGTGAGTGATAAACTATGAAACATAACTACACTGTCTGACTTTTTGGACTAATTAATGGCTATGGTGGCCAAAAACACACAGATTTAATAATTCAGCTAGTCAGATACAGCTCATGTTAGCATAAAAGCCAGACTATAAAGCAACTGAAAGAAATGTATAGCGTATATATCTGAAGATTTATTTATTATAGAAAACAATTACTAATAGAACGTCAATTCAGGTATAAATTGCCTTAGAAAGACCCAACACATTTTAATGTATAAAGTCATAATTAAAACATAAGAATTTCTATAGACACTTATAAACTTGATAATATGACAGTACAAATTAGCAGCTGTGAGTAAGCATGACTGGATTTACATTACTAGCATCCCAAAGCACTAGTGACTTGTGACGTCATCAGTAACTTGCGAGCTCATTACTGTCAGAAAAAAAAAAAATATACCACTTAATGGGAAACCGAAAAAGAAATCTGCAGTGCATATGGCACAGCACAGTTTTGTTTTTTTGCATGAAAAATTATAAATTAAAGTTGTTTAATGAAATTAAAGGGATGTTCACTTCTAATCCTCTAGGACTGAATAAAGGGACAAAAAACCCCAACAAAAATTCTTCCATTACTCAAATAGAATATACAATTTTAAAGGGACATGAAACACAATTTTTTTTCCATTCGTGATTTTAGATAGAACATAAGATTTTAAACAACTTTCCAATTTACTTCTATTATCATTTTTTTTTCATTCTCTTGGTATCCTTTATTTAAGGGGCAGCAATGCACTACACAAAAATGTTGGATTGCCTATAACTCCCACATCACTGTTAGGGGATCAAGGACACATCACACAACAAAAATAAAAAGCAACTATCTTTCAACACAGGAAACCGATTAAACAATTAAGATATATTTAGAGAAAAAATATGTTAATTTCTCTTTAAAACAACCTATACATTTCTAAGTAGCATAAACAAAAAACAAAAACATAAATTATGCTTACCTGATAATTTCATTTCCATCTGTGGGAGGAGAGTCCACTGCTTCATTCATTACTTGTGGGAAATAAGAACCAGGCCACCAGGAGGAGGCAAAGACACCCCAGCCAAAGGCTTAAATACCTCCCCCACTCCCCTGATTCCCCAGTCATTCTGCCGAGGGAACAAGGAACAGTAGAAGAAATATCAGGGTATAAATGGTGCCAGAAGAATAAAATTAAATTTAGGTCCGCCCACTGGAGAAACGGCCGGGAGCAGTGGACTCTCCTCCCACAGATGGAAATGAAATTATCAGGTAAGCATAATTTATGTTTTCCATCTTAATGGGAGGAGAGTCCACTGCTTCATTCATTACTTGTGGGAACAAATACCCAAGCTCTAGAGGGCACTGAATGAAAAAAACGGGAGGGTAAAAGGAGGCGGACCCTAAACGGAGGGCACCACAGTCTGCAGAATCTCCCAAAAGCTGCTTCCGCCGAAGCAAAAACATAAAATTTGTAAAATTTTGCAAAAGTATGCAAGGAGGACCAAGTCGCTGCCTTACAAATCTGCTCCATAGAAGCCTCGTTCTTAAAGGCCCAAGAAGAGGCCACAGCCCTAGTTGAGTGAGCCGTAATCCTCTGAGGAGGCTTATGTCCCGCTGTCTCATAGGCCAGATGGATACTGTTCCTTAACGAAAAAGACAGTGAAGTGGAAGGGGCGCTCTGCCCCTTGCGCTTCCCTGAATACACAACAAATAAAGACGAAGTCTGTCTAAATTCCTTTGTGGCCTGAAGATAAAACTTCAAGGCCCGAACCACGTCCAAATTATGAAGCAACCTTTCCTTTGACAAAGAAGGGTTAGGACACAAGGAAGGAACTACTATTTCCTGATTGATGTTACGATTCGACACAACCTTGGGAAGAAAACCCAATCCAGTGTGAAGAACAGCCTTATCAGCGTGAAAAAACAGGTAAGGAGGCTCACATTGCAAGGCCGCTAGCTCAGAGACTCTGCGAGCCGATGCAATAGCCAGTAGGAATAGGACTTTCCAGGAAGTTTAATGTCAAGCACATGCATAGGCTCAAATGGAGCGCTCTGCAAAATCTTAAGAACCAAATTTAAGCTCCAAGGAGGAGCAGAATTTCGAAAGACAGGTCTGATCCTAGACAGAGCCTGCACAAAAGACTGAATATCAGGAAGCTCCGCTAGCTTCTTGTGCAACAGAACAGATAAGGCTGAAATCTGACCCTTTAAGGAACTGGCCGCAAGACCCTTATCCAGTTCATCCTGGAGAAAGGCCAGAATCCTGGATACCCTAGCCTTGTGCTAGGGGGATCCACGTTCCTCACACCAGGACAAGTAGGTCCTCCACACCTTATGATAGATGCGCTGAGTGACCGGCTTCCTGGCCTGAATGAGAGTATCAATCACTCTCTCGGAAAATCCTCTCTTGGCTAAGACTAGGCATTCAATCTCCACGCAGTCAGCCTCAGAGAATCGAGATTTTGGGGTAGAAATGGACCCTGAACCAGCAGATCTCTGTGACAGGGTAACCTCCATGGAGAAGATGATGACATCCCCAGCAGATCCGCAAACCATGTCCTCCGCAGCCACGACAGATCAATCAGAATAGCCAAAGCTTGCTCCTGCTTGATACGGGCCACTACACGAGGTAGAAGTGGCAACGGTGGGAAAATGTAAAGTAGGTTGAACTCCCAGGGCACTGCTAAGGCATCTATCAGCTCTGCCTGGGGATCCCTGGACCATGACCCATATCTGGGTAGCTTGAAGTTGAGTCTGGACGCCATGAGGTCTATCTCTGGCATCCCCCATCTGTAGCAGATCTCTGTGAACACCTCGGAATGGAGAGACCATTCCCCTGGATGAAACGATTGTCTGCTGAGAAAATCCTCTTCCCAGTTGTCCACACCCAGAATGTGGATCACTGAGAACGAACAATTGTGGTACTCTGCCCACTCCAGAATCCGAGATACTTCCCTTATAGCTAGGGAGCTTCTCGTCCCCCCCTGATGGTTTATGTAAGCCATAGAGGTAATGTTGTCCGACTGGAACCTGATGAATCGGAACGACCCCAGGGGGGCCAAGCCCTCAGAGCGTTGAATATCGCCCGGAGTTCCAGAATATTTATCGGTAGACTTGACTCCTCTCGAGTCCACCTGCCCTGTGCCTTTCTGGCACCCCAAACTGTTCCCCATTCTGATAGATTTGCATCCGTGGTCACAATCTCCCAGAATGGTCTCAGGAAGGAAGTCCCCTGGTCTCTGATCTGTCAAGAATATCTTCATGGAAATATAATCTATTATCATACCCAGAAATTCCACCCTGTTGCTGAGGACCAGAAAGCTCCTTCTTTCGTTGATCTTCCATTCATGGGATCGAAGGAGAAGAAGAGCCCTCCACAAGACTGCAGGACAGAGCCCGGACCAGGATATCGTCTAAATAAGGGGCCACTGCAATACCTCTGGCTCTCGCAACCGCAAGCAGCGATCCCAGAACCTTCGTAAAGATTCTTGGGGCAGTCGTCAGACCGAACGGTGGGGCCACAAACTGGTAGTGTTGGTCCAAAAAAGCGAATTTTAGGAACTTAAAGTGGTCTGTGTGGATTGGCACATGAAGGTAAGCATCCTTCAAATCTATTGTCGTCATAAACTGTCCCTCCTGAACTAGGGACATAATCGATCTAATCGTCTCCATTTTGATCGATGGGACTGACAGAAACTTGTTTAGGCACTTTAGGTCCAGAATGGGGAGAAACGTGCTCTCCTTCTTTGGGACCACAAAAAGGTTTGAATAATACCCTAGACCTCTTTCTGCTATAGGGACTGGGGCGATAACTCAGAGAGAGGAGAGATCCCTCACATAACTTAGGAAGGTGTCTCTCTTCTCTGGTCTTGAAGATAGACTTGACAGGAGGAATCTGCCTCTGGGTGGATGAGTCTTGAATCCTATCCTGTAGTCCTGGGCTATGATCTCCAGAACCCAAGGGTCCTGAACATCTCTTATCCAGGCCTCCGCAAAAAGAGATAGTCTGCCCCCTACGCGATTCAGAGACTGATCGGGGGCCATCCCTTCATGCCGATTTTGTCTCGGCGGGCTTCTTACTCTGCTTGGTCTTGTTCCAAGAGTGAGCTGGCTTCCAAGATCCTTTGGACTGCTCGGTTTTCATGGCAGGCTGCTGGCGTTGAGACTTGTCTGAACGAAAGGGATGAAAAGTAGAACCCTTAGGCTTATTTTTCTTATCCTGTGGGTAGGAAAGCACCCTTGCCCCCCGTGACTGTGGATATAATACAGTAGAGTCCAAACCTGGACCAAAGAGAACCTTTCTCTGGAACGGGAGGGAAAGTAATCTAGACTTGGAAGTCATGTCCACAGACCATGACTTTAGCCACAGAGCCCTGCGGGCCAGAACAGAAAAACCTGAAGTCTCAGCATTCAGGCGAATAATCTGCACATTTGCATCACAGATGAACGAATGAGCTACCCTTAAGGCCTTAATTCGTTCCTGTATCTCCTCTAATGTAGCTAGCACCTCTTTTAGCAGGAAGCACAAATGCTCCATCTTAAACTTAAAATCTGGCTCCTCCGAAGACGGATGCCTAGATGTCGCCAATTCCGACCCCGAAGGTGCGTCCTCCGAAAAGTCGGAGTCGCCTTCATCAGCGGATAATCTGTCAGAGACATCCAGCAGAGTCGATGACCTCTGGGACGGATAGCTATGATTCACCTTTCGTGGTAAGGCATTGAAGGCCGCAGATACTGCTGTCTGTAACTGCTCAGCAAAATCTGGCGGCCAAAAGGCCCCTCCTGCTGGAGGATTAGGATCGGCCTGGGGAGCTGCATGTGCAATCGGAGATGAATGTAGGGAACGCACCTGGCGGGACGGAGAACCCTCAGAGGTGGATGGTTCAGTTGTACTAAATACCTTATTCTTTTTAGATATGCAATCATGTGGAACAGAGTTGAGCAGGCGGATCAACCGAAACCTCCTCACAATAGACACAGTTGTTAGGTTTAATTAAAGAGGGAATATCCTCTAAAATATCAGAGTCCTCCATAGCTTGCACCTTTATTATGGACTAGATATAAACTAAATGGCACCTTTATATCCCAATGGCCGGGGCACTCACCACCTCCTATGATTCGGACAACAGAGAAAACACTTAGTCTCCTGCAACCGCCGGTCGAGAAGTTGAAGAGGCCACAGTTGGTCACATGGAGTGCCCTGCAGGAACCATCCCTGCACTAAAGAGAAATGCATCCAAAAATGCTGTGCCGATATCTCAAAAACCTAACTGTTCCACTAGGTGAAGCGTCATCTCACACATGTCGCAGAATAAACACAATAAACAGTAGACAATATTGTGAACAAATCCCCCCCTGATCAATAACCTCCATTCCTGGGGTATTAACTCTTGATTCTATACAGATAAAAGGAGACACACAGTGACCCTGTCTTCTTACATTATCATATGTACATAATGAAACGATCTTACCAGAATCTATGCCGTGGAACAGGAACACAGCATTTCAAGTGTGACAGGTTAGTAGCGGCACTCTTGACATGGACTTAAGAGCAGAAAGCAGGCAGCGAAACTGATTGCTTATGGAGCTGTTAATATGAGTCAGGATGGTTTCACAGAAAGACTCTCCCTGCATCTCCGCACTCTAACTTTCACCCATTCTCTCACTGAGAGGCTGACAGAACTACTTAAAACTCCAGTCCCATTGCGAAGAGTACTAATGCGCACATTGCTAATTTTTAATCGCATTACTGGTTAAAGGATGCATACTTCAAAGAAATGGTGCCCTTAGGCAGTTGCCTGCATCGTCAAATGAGAAATCTGTGTAAGTGCACGCAGTTTTAACTCATAGTGCATCTCATGAGCCTGCTAAGAAGTGAGGATAGTTCCTGACATCTCACTATGATGTATTATTATTGTTATGCATTTAGCATGAAAAGCTGCCAAGTACAGTAACAACACAGAACACTCGATAAAGCAAGAAAAGCTTTCTGTGACACAAGTGACTGCTGTGCAGACGTGGGAGGAAGCCATGTTTTGTACCAGTCTGGGATGTCAATATGCTAACAAGCTTTATTAGCTGTAACATAGTCTGTATCAGAAAACATTTTGATAACAGACTACAAAAGGTTTTACCAGACTAATATTTCTTTATACTACACATGCTTATGGACAACACACACTTTAAATAATTCAAAATATTGTATTTGCACTGTAATATTTTGGAAGCTAAATCACATTGTAAAAGTCTTTTTAAATAAAGCCCCATGGATTACTCACATAAAAAAACCCCCAACAACAACAAATATTTTCTGGAAAATGACCCCATTGTGCTATAGTCTGTTTCATGGATTGGAATTGGCTAAAAGAAAATAATATTAATTATACACATTTTAATGACTTTTCTAAGCGAGGTATGGGGCTATGAAATGGTTTGATTTTATCTCAACAGTGAGGATTACTTATTATATTTATGTAATGCACCAACAGATTCTGTAGTAATATACAGGGGTACAAAAGGTGGCAAGACTGTGATGCAAAGGCTGAGACAGGATTAATTGACTCAGCTCCCTAGACAGCTTACAATTATACTTACTGATATTCGCTTGCGATATTTATTCAATACACCAGGGGCATATCTACAGGGGTCTCAGAGGTCTTAATTGACACTGGGCCCACACCTCTAGGGGCCCAACTGACAGCAGTAGCAGCATTGCTATAGGGGGGCTTGTGCTCCGCCTGCATCATGTGTGGCCACTTTAGAAACCTCCGCAAAACAGGGCTTACAGTGTACACATGGGGCTGAATTATCATAGTGCAAGCAGATATGATCTGCTGTAACGGATCATGTCTGCCGCACATCGATAAATGCAGACAGCAAATGCTGACTACATTTATCATTGCACAAGCATTCCTTGTGAAATGCTTGTGCAATGCTGCCCCCTGCACATTCGCAGCCCATTGACCGCTAGCAGGGGATGTCAATCAACCCGATCGTATCCGATTGGGCCGATCGCTAGTTAAGGAGCAGCGGTCTTAAGACCGCCACTTCTTAACTCCTGATTCTGGCAATTAGAAGGATTCGGGGGTTGATAAATCGGCCCCAAAGTGTATGAGTTTGCCCAGGGGCAAAACTACAGGGGGTGCAGAGGTAGCAGGTGCGACTGGGCCCCTGAGTGTGGGGGCCCAACTAAAAAAAATAAAAAAAAAATTTGTATATTTTTTTTGTATAAAAAACGTTAACCTACCACTGCCTGCACTGATATCATGTGAGTGTGACATGACTACAGGGGTTAGTGTTTCTGTTTTACCCGTTGGTGTTTATGTGTGTGTGTATGGTGTGTGTGTGTGTGTGTATGTATGTGACTGTGTGTGTATTTATGCATGTATGTGTGTTTGTGTATGTTTGTGGAACCAGCAAATTACAGACCTTGTTACTACAGCATGGGAGGGCTGGGGGTAAACAGTGTCACTATACAGTGCCACTATATACAGTATGGGGGGGGTGGACCATGCCACTGACTACTGTGGTCACTTTATAAAGTACTGGGCGGGTAGGATCAGGCCAGCCATCTCACCGGCAGATTACAGACTGTGTCACTAACTTACTATATACAGTACTGGGGGGTTAAATAGTGTCACTATATATACAGTAATAAGGGGTCAGACCATCTCACAGACTGTGGGCACAGGGTACCTCCTTTTGCAGACATGTAATCTGATTCACATTTTTTTTTCTGTGTTAAATGTAAAAAAAAAAAAAAAAAATGATATGTATTAAATTCACCTTTTTTTGGAGGGGGAGGGGCGGTGGGGGGTCCCTTCTTAGGTTCTTGCACCTGGGCCCTGTGGTTTCTAGTTACGCCTCTGAATTTGCCTTTACAAATATGGTAACAAGGTTTTCAAGACAGTGAACAGCAGGAAAAACGGCCACCATATTTGTACAGGAAGGGAGCACAACTGCATATTCTCTAGCATGGATTACCCAACAGGAAAGGATGCTCAGCTTCTGTTGATTGCAAACAGAAAAGAAAAGCCACTGGCAAACTAGGGGACCCACCTCTACCGCCCACCATTGTCTTTACCCTGGAGCCTAGTAGAGTCTAGTTATGCACATGGAAAACTATGTAAAAGAATGTGCAATAGGTTATTTAGACAAAATAAGATTATACCTACATATTTGGTTAAAGAAGCACCTTAAAGAGACATGAAAACATTGAACATTAAATGTTCATGGTCCAGAAAGAGCAAGCAATTTTAAGAGACTTATTATTACTATAATGTTGTTCTCTTGGTATCCTTTGTTGAAAGGCATACAAACTATTGGAAGCTATCTGGTGATTGGTAGCTACATTTATAAGCCTCTTGTCATTGTCTCACCAGATGTATTCAGCTAACTCCCACTAATGCCTTAATGCACTGAAGCTAACTTCAAAGGGGTTAAACACATAGATATATGCAAGCATCAGGGCAATAATACAATGTTCTAATACATTAGTGCACTTTGCACCTTTGTGACCCTTTAAACAGTGCCATTTGTCAGGTCAATTAAGGTGCCAGACATATGTTTTAATGTTGGGAACACAGCCTATCTGATACCAGGAATGTCAGGCACAACTGTGACTAAAACAGGTAAAAATGATCACTACATTTCCTTAATATCCTATCTGTATTCAGCTCCAAGATTTTAATGAGGATATCTCTGCAGATCAAAGGAAAATAATCATTTAGTAATACCGTACTAGCAAATTTCCCAGAAGAGATTAAAATGTGATTTTAATTATGGAGTAATATATTGCTGGCCTTGATGGTAGCAAATGGTTAAAAATAGTCACAAATTTGCACTTTCACACAACAATTTCTAATTAGCTCTAGAACTGACTCTTGTTAATTGCCCGGAAGTCGTCTCGAACCTGTGAAAGTGACGTTGAAGCAAGCATGAGGCTGACTCACGTGTTCATAATGTTAAAAGCAAATCTGAGGCAGACACAGATTTGAATTGACAACAATTTTTGTTCTAACGGCAAATATTGTAATCAAAACAGATTATGACTATAAAATTCAAGACTACACACAAAAACTCAAAGCAAAAGCTTTACACAGATTAGAAAACTCAGATACATAACAAAGTAATTTGTGTCCAACATAAAATCCAAGGGCCACAATGCAGCACTTCACTGCAATTTCCCTGATCCTTTGAATTCCTCTTTCTTTACAAGTCACCATCATACATCTTAGTTTCATTATTTTATTTCTTTAATTTTACCCAAATGCAAAGGTAAACATTCATGAAATTAAGAGTTAAGTGATTCCACCCTAAAGGATGTCTAACAGGCCAGGCGGTGGCTGTCCCCCTGCCTTAGCTGGGCGGCCGCTCACTTGCTGTAACTGACTCACCTGTATTTTGGTCATCCACCCACTCATTTATGATTGGCTCACCTGTGCTCTGGTCAGACACTCAATCATTACAACTGACTCACCTGTGCTCTGGTCAGCAGCCACTCATTATGACTGACTCACCTGTGATCTGGTCAGCCACTCACTCATTATGACTGACTCACCTGTATTCTGGTCAGACACTCACTCATTATGACTGACTCACCTGTGCTCTGGTCAGACACTCACTTATTATGACTGACTCACCTCTGGTCTGGTCAGAAGCTCATTCATTATGACTGACTCACCAGTGCTCTGGTCAGCCTCCCTCTAATTATAGCTAATGCACCTCTGCTCTGGTCAGACGCACACTCATTATGACTGACTCACCTGTGCTCTAGTCAGTCACCCACCCACCCATTATAAATGACTTACCTCTGATCTGGTCAGATGCTAACTTATTATGACTGACTCACCTCTGCTCTGGTCAGCTGCTCACTCATTATGACTGACTCACCTGTGCTCTGGTCAGACACTGACTCATTATGACTGACTCACCTGTGCTGTAGTCAGCCACCCACTAATTATGACTGATTCACCTCTGATCTGGTTAGATGCTCACTCATTATGACTGACTCACCTGTGCTCTGATCAGCCTCCCTCTCATTATGACTAACGCACCTCTGCTCTGGTCAGAAGCACACTCATTATGACTGACTCACCTGTACTCTAGTCAGCCACCCACTCATTATAAATGACTCACCTCTGATCTGGTCAGATGCTAACTCATTATGACTGACTCACCTTTGCACTTGTCAGCCTCCAATTCATTATGTCTAACTCACCTCTGCTCTGGTCAGACACTCACTCATGACTGACATCACCTCTACTCTGGTCTGCCTCCAACTCTTTATGACTAACGCACCTCTGCTATGGTCAGACACTTAATCATTATGATTGACTCACCTCTGCTCTGGTCAGCTGTTCACTCCATATGATGGACTCACCTGTGCTCTGGTCAGCTGTTCACTCATTATGACTGACTCACCTCTGCTCTGATCAGCTGTTCACTCATTATGACTGACTCACCTCTGCTCTGGTCAGCTGTTCACTCATTATGACTGACTCACCTCTGCTCTGATCAGCTGTTCACTCATTATGACTGACTCACCTGTGCTCTAGTCAGCTGCTCACTGATTATGACTGCCTCACCTGTGCTCTGATCAGCTGTTCACTTATTATGACTGACTCACCTGTGCTCTGGTTAGATGCTCACTCATTATGTCTGACTCACCTGTGCTCTGGTCAGACGCTCACTTATTATGACTGACTCACTTGTGCTCTGGTCAGACAATCATTCATTATGACTGACCCACCTGTGCTCTGGTCAGCTGCTCACTCATGTGCTCTGGTTAGATACTCACTCATTATGACTGACTTGCCTGTGCTCTAGTCAGCCACCCACTCATTATGACTGCCTCACCTCTGTTCTGGTCAAACGCTCAGTCATTATGACTGACTCACGTGTGATCTGGTCAGCCAACACACTCATTATGTTTAACTCACCTCTGCTCTGGTCAGACACTCAATCATTATCACTGGCTCACCTGTGTTTTAGTCAGCCACCCACACATTATGATTAATACACCTCTGCTCTGCCACTCACTCATTATAACTGACTCACCTGTGCTCTGGTTAGCCCCCTACTCATTATTTTTAACTCACCTCTGCTCTGGTCAGACACTCAATTATTATGACTGACTAACCTGTGCTCTGGTCAACCAACCAAACATTATGATTAACGCACCTCTGATCTGCCGCTCACTCATTATAACTGGCTCACTTGTGCTCTGGTCAGCTATCATCACTAGCGATCAGCATATTTAAGTAGCCATCAATCACTGGTTTTGTTCAACTCCGGATTAGAAGTATATTGATGCTCTGGATTAATCTTATTCTATGTGTTTAACTATTTATTTTTTTTTGGTTGTAAACATATATGCAAGTATTAGTGCAATAAAGATGCTCTAGCACATTGTGCTTTTTAGAGTAGGTAAAAACTCCCAGAAACCTTTTGATACCCCATCCTCTTTACATGCACATATCCCTCTCTTGTGGCTTCATTTCTACTTATTTTAGCCAAGCTGGTTTAGGTGGAAGCTCATTCCAGTTGGAAATTCGTTCCTTGCATACATGCAGAAAGAGGTTTGTGACCCCTCTTCGTATATATTACTGAATCTGCAAGGTTCGAGTACAATCACGTGTATAGGCCCCTTTACAAGACGTACCCTCTGGGGGTCTTTAGTTTAGTAACTCTATGGAACATTGTATAACTTGCATTTTTAGGGAAGAAGTGTCAGGTGTGTTCCAGCTGGACTTGCACTATACTTCTTGCATGGTTAGTACCATGGGTGAACAGACTGTTCCCATTTCAAATGTAGCATCCTACCCTATACTTGCAGTAGTGTCACAAATATTTCTTTTAGCTCTAATCTGGTTTGGAAATCATGGATGGTGTTATCAGAATGGTGGAATTCCTCCAGAATCCAAACATTCTATGATAGTGCTAGAAGTTGGGTCAATAATCTGATACCATTCCTAAGCAGTCTTCTTATACCAGAGAGGTTGAGAGTTATATTTTTGTAGGAAACTTGACGTTTTTCAAATTCCTTGGAAAAATAATACTTTTTTTCCAGGGTTGCATCATATACTGTGTCCCCTGAGAGGTTTCTTTTCTCAGGTACCTTTGAATCATTGTGTGAAGAAAACTACCTTTCAACTATCATTCAAGGTTACTTTGTCTCTTCGGTTTATTCTCCTTGTTTTGCAATCAAAACAGGTTTGAAACCCAACATTCAGTTACACTTGGTCTAGTATTAAGTCAATTCATAACTGCCATAGTGATGCTTATCCTCATATTCCCATATGCCTGGATAATTTCAAAATAATTTCAGGTTCTATAGATTTGTTCTGAAAAGGTTCTATTTTCAGTTTGCAATCAGACACAGTCCCACGCCTTTTTATCACAGTCTTTTCTGCTATTTAGAGGTACAGTTAGCATATTAGCCGGTTTAAAAGTGCTATGATTCCATCAAACAGAATATTGTTGCATGGTGTTATACTATGGGATCTTATGTCAATGAAGTATCCACCATTTAAAGGGCTGCTTAACTGTCATTGGTTAACAGTGGACTTTTTCAGCTATGTAGAACTGCAAATCCAAGAATCTATCTCAGAAGATACATCTGCCTTATCATATAAGGTTGTCCTTTGACTAGTAGACAATGGAGACTACAACCGCCGTACATGATCAAGACACAGGTCAGTCTGTTTAGTCGGGGTATAGTTTAGAATGATCGATCAATGAAAGGTGGTCTCTTTATGAGTCCTCTCTTACAGAATTGTGAACTCTGTGCTGTATTTTGGCTAAGAGGACCCTTGGCTGCTGTTGTCTCAGTATTTAATTGTACAAGATAATAATGATCATCTAAATTAATCAGTGAGGGATGATTTAGACAATCCTTATTATGTTGTCAATATAACAAGGTCTCTGATGATGGAGGTTTTACGCATCTTTGCAGACTAATTTAACTCGTCATGTTGTTCACAGTAGGTCTGAAGATAAAAGCAGCTTTATTTTATCTTGTAACTGAGGTTATTTAGGCCACAGATCATCTTGTCTCCATTAAAGGCAAATAGCAGTCGAGAAAATCAAATGGCTAATTGCGTCACTGGGCTTTTCAGAGCTTTTTGCTGATTAAGATTGAACTAGTTATAAATGAATAATAATAGCACTTTAAATATATTTGTGACTATAGTAAAAAGGAAAAGGATTTCTCAAATGCAAATAATTTCCCTGCATAAAATAATTCAGAACATAAAGTTGCTTCTGTAGCCGTCTCCCTTAAGTTAGATTCATTTATCAGGTGCCTTTAGGGATATGAAGCATTAAAGAGAAACATCTCATCATTTATCTAATGAAAGATTCATGCATCTGATTCATGTCACTTTGAAGCTAAATAGCAAGAAGCAAATAGAAATGAGACAGAAGACCCTCCCCAATACAACCAGATATTCACCCTGTAACAACATGACAACGGGTCTGATTTGCTTTATGCCGTGCATGGGATGTACAGTATGTAGAATGCAGACTACACTTATTTAGTTTAATGGGACACTGCTGTTATTTTTTTACGGCATGTCATTTTTGCTTTACTTGAAGTGGAATTTTTCTTTCATGATTCAGATAGGGAATACAATTTTAAACAACATTCCAATTTACTTCTATTATTTATTTTGCTTAATTCTTCAGATGTCCTTTGTTGAAGAAATTGCAATGCACATGGGTGAGCCAATCACATGAGGCATCTATGTGCAGCTAGTGAGCCTATTTAGATATGCTTTTCAACAAAAGGATAGCAAGAGAATGAAGCAAATTAGATAATAGAAGTAAATTAGAAAGTTGTTTAAAATTGCATGTCCTTTCTAAATCATGAAAGAATACGTTTCATGTTTCTTTAACTCTTTGAGTGCCAATGACGGCTCTGAGCCGTCACAGAGTTTCCCACTTTGGTGCTAATGACGGCTCAGAGCCGTCACTAGCACTCTTCCACCTTGAGGGAGATCTGGGGCTCCCACCAGCTCCTACCCCGGCAATCGTGCCTGTAGAGTGACAGGCATCGCCAGGGCATAACGTTTTGCATGGTGATGTCACGAGCAATGACGTGATGACGTCACCGCGCAACTTTATTAACAATTTGTCAATATAAAGTATAGGGAAAGGGGGCATGCTGCTTAGAAGCCTGTATCTCGGGCATCTAAGCAGCTACAGATCCCCAAGACCCACCATTGGAAAGGTAATCGCCTAACCTTTCCAATGATTTAAGTCTGGAAAACATATTTAACAAGTTAAAACATTTTTTTTCACAAAATAAAAAAATTAATTAAATCAGCTTAGCACCCAGGTGGGAAAGTTCTTAGCACTCAAAGGGTTAATGTGTCTCCTGTAATGTAACTCCTGCAAAGGGGTAAGACAATTAGATAAAGTACCACTCAAGAACAGCAAGAAACGCAGCTCTTGAGCTAAATACATTAAAGGGACATGAAACCCAAAATGTTTCTTTCATGATTCACATAAAGAATACAATTTTATAAAAGTTTCCAGTTTACTTCTATTATCAGATTTGCTTCGTACTCTTGTTATTCTTTGTTTAAGAGATATCTAGATAGGTAGCGTGCACATGTCTGCACTACATGACAGTAAATAGTGCTGCCATCTAGTGCTCTTGCTAATGTATAACTTTGTTGCAAAACTGCTGCCATATAGTGCTGAAGACGTGCACTCTCCTGAGTTTGCTTTTCTGCTTTTCAACAAAGGATAACAAGAAAACAAAGAAAGTTTGATAATAGAAGTAAATTACAAAGTAATTTAAAACTGTTTGTTCTATCTGAATTATTAAAGAAAATTGTTGGGTTTTATGTCCCATTAAGCGATTGGCAGGTTTTTGTGTGACTGCCACTGCCAATTAGCTCATCAGTTGTTTCCTGCATAGGACCAGCAGTTCTCTGCACCTGCCTGGCAGGACTTTGTGTTTAAGGGGAAAGTCCACTCCAGAATTTTTATTGTTTAAAAAGATAGATAATACCTTTATTACCCATTCCCCAGTTTTGCATAACCAACACTTATATTAATACACTTTTTACCTCTGTGATTACTTTGTATCTAAGCCTCTGCAGACTGCCCCCTTATCTCATTTATATTAATACACTTTTTACCTCTGTGATTACCTTGTATCTAAGCCTCTGCAGACTGCCCCCTTATCTCATTTATATTAATACACTTTTTACCTCTGTGATCACCTTGTATCTAAGTCTCTGCAGACTGCCCCCTTATTTCATTTTTTTGACACACTTGCATTTTTAGCCACTATGTGGCATATTTATCAAAGTGCGAGCGGACATGATACGATGTAGCGTATCATGTCTGCTGCACATCAATAAATGCATTTATCATTGCACAAGTAGTTCACCAGAACTGCTTGTGCAATACCGCCCCCTGCAGATTCGCGGCCAATCAGCCGCTAGCAGGGGGTGTCAATCAACCGGATCGTATTCGACCAGGTTGATTTCTGTCCGCCGCCTCAGAGCAGACGAACAAGTTATAGAGCAGCGGTCTTTAGTTATGGTGCAGCTCCGAAAATGTTATTGTTTAAAAAGATAGATAATCCCTTTATTACCCATTCCCCAGTTTTGTACAGCCAATATGGTTTTATTAATATACTTTTACCTCTGTAATTACCTTGTATCTAAGCCTCTACAGACTGCCCCCTTATTTCTGGGATATTTTTTATTTATTATCTATTGACTTGCATTTTAGCCAATCAGTGCTGTGTCATGCACAACTCCATGGGAGAGAGCACAATGTTATCTATATGGCCCACATGGATTAGCAGTCTATTTCGGTGAAAGGCTAATAAAAAAGCATGCAACAAGAGGCTGTCTGTAGTGGCTTAGAAACAGGCAGAAATTTAGAGGTTTAAATGTTATAAAGTATATTAATATAACAATGTTGGCTGTGCAAAGCTGGGAAATGGGCAGTAAAGGCATTATCTAACTTATTAAACAATAACAACTGTTCCTTTAAATAGCAATTCAGAGTCATTTTATATTGGTTCATAGTGCCAGTGCTATATTTTACTTACTGTGGTTAATTATTAATATGTATCTTTATGTATTTTATATGGCAATAACTGTGGGGATTTGATTAAACGGAAGTGATGAAATGTAAAAACGTTTACTATGGATATTTTTGGCTTCACGTGTTTTGTTTTCTAAATTGTATTATTCCTATAAATGTGATGCTCTGATGAACCCTGCATGACGTATTCCTACAAAAGAACCATATTTCTAGAAAATCCCAGATCTAATTTGCTTTATCTCAGTTCCACAGACATAAAAAGTGGAGCAGTGTAAACTTAGAGACATGAAACTCAAATGATTTCTTTCATGATGCAGATAGAGCATAACATTTTAAACATATTTCTAATTTACTTTGCTTTGTACTCCTGCTATCCTTTGTTGAATGAGCAGCAATGCGCTACTGGGAGCTAGCTGAATACATCACGTTAGCCAGTAATAAGAGGCAGATATGTGCAGCCACCAATTAGTGGCTAGATTAAAGCAAATTAGATAATAGAAGTAAATGGGAAAATGATTTAAAATGTCATGGAAGAAAAAAATAGTCTTCATGTTCATTTAAGCACAATCATTACAAACAATGTATAGAAGAAACATAATTGCTATGTGCAGTGCATGATGCATAGTATTATTATATACAATGCAGCACTCTATAGAGTACAGGAGGTATATAAACATTTTATATACTGCTGAAATGCTCTCTCTTTTTTGTCTTTTTTCTGAACAGTAGTGCAGGTAGGTTAGAGTGGCGCTTGTCTAGGGTGGTGTAACAGCTGGGACTGTTCCTCCTGCCCTCTCCAGCCATACCTTGTTTCAGCTCTAGTTATCATTGCATGAATTATTTAAGAAAAGGCGAAGGGGATTGGGTGCTGCTCACATTTCATATGCAGAGCTCAGCTTTCAGCTGCCTACCAGTGCTGAAACTATACACGATTCACTCCCACCGCACTGTCAATGGCATCTCATCTTTCACACGCCATCTGCTGCCAGACACCTTGCATTTCTATACGGAAACTGATAAGGGGCACTCACAGGCTGCCTACTGATGGCACAACCTGTAGTTAAACAGTGCACCTCTTATATTGTGTATATACTGTAAGTGAGTCAGCTAATAAAACTAGACTATGAATATAATTTGCTACTGAACATGCCAGTGCTGAGCACACAGTAAATCCATGTTGTAAAGTGCTTAGCTTATAACACTGGGAACTGTATGCCAAGACCATTAGGTATTTATTTTACCTAACCTCTGCTGTGTCACACAGAGCCTTGAAGTATCAAATCATGTGATTTGTCAGAAGGATACGTCACTCAGGACACAGTTTCTCGCAATAGAACTATTCTATTCTGCTGGTGTCTAAGTCATACCGACATTAAAGAGACGGGAAACTCCAAATATTTAAATCATGATTCGGATAGAACATACAATTTTAAACAAGTTATGCGCGCTATAGGGAATTTAACAAACATAACAAAAGTTGCATTATTTAACCCTCTATAGTGCAGCCATTACAAGTTTTAAAACAGACAGCTTGTGAGTGCGATATGGTGGTTTAAAGCTCCATACCGCACAAAATACAGGCGCTGTTTTGACGTGCTCGTGTACGCTTTCCCCATAGACATCAATGGGGAGAGCGGGTCAGAAAAAAAACACCTGCGATCGCGGAATGAAAAGCTCCGTAACGCAACCCCATTGATGTATATGGGGAAAACATTTTTTTAAGTTTAACCCCTTAATGACAACTGACGTACCAGGTACGTCAAGCAAAATCTAACTGTTAATGACAATAGACGTACCTGGTACGTCAGTTGTCTTAGAGAGTGCTGGAAGCGATCGCAATCGCTTCCAGCAGCTCTCAGGGTATTGCAGTGATGCCTCGATATGGAGGCATCCTGCAATACCTTTTAACAAGCCTCCGATGCAGAGAGAGCCACTCTGTGGCCCTCTCTGCACCGGTAACAATGGTGCTGTTTTCAGGGGGGAGTGAAACAAGGAGGCGGCAGCGTGCGCGCGCGCGTGTGCACGGGGGCGCGCGCGCACACATTAGCCACTGACACCAATGGAACAAAAGTTGGAAAAAAAAAGTTAACAAAAAAAAGTTAAAAAAATAAAAAAAATATATATATATATATATATAAAAGGATCTGGGGGGGGGGGGGGGGTTGGGGGTATTGAGGGGGGGGCTGCTACACTACAGAAAAGTTTGAAAATACTGTTTTTGGGGGCAAATTGGGTACTGGCAGACAGCTGCCAGTACCCAAGATGGTGGCAATTAAGTAGCAGGGAGGGTTATAGAGCTGTTTGGTGGGGGATCAGGGAGGTTGGGGGCTAAGGCAGGGCTCCATTACAGCTGAATACATTTAAAAAAAAAAAAAAAAAAACATAATTTATGCTTACCTGATAAATTTATTTCTCTTGTAGTGTATCCAGTCCACGGATCATCCATTACTTATGGGATATTAACTCCTCCCCAACAGGAAGTGCAAGAGGATTCACCCAGCAGAGCTGCTATATAGCTCCTCCCCTAACTGCCATTACCAGTCATTCGACCGAAAACATGCAGAGAAAGGAAAACCATAGGGTGCAGTGGTGACTGTAGTTTAATGGAAAAATTACCTGCCTTAAAGTGACAGGGCGGGCCGTGGACTGGATACACTACAAGAGAAATAAATTTATCAGGTAAGCATAAATTATGTTTTCTCTTGTTAAGTGTATCCAGTCCACGGATCATCCATTACTTATGGGATACCAATACCAAAGCTAAAGTACACGGATGACGGGAGGGACAGGCAGGCTCTTTATACGGAAGGAACCACTGCCTGAAGAACCTTTCTCCCAAAAACAGCCTCCGAAGAAGCAAAAGTGTCAAATTTGTAAAATTTGGAAAAAGTATGAAGAGAAGACCAAGTTGCAGCCTTGCAAATCTGTTCAACAGAAGCCTCATTCTTAAAGGCCCAAGTGGAAGCCACAGCTCTAGTAGAATGTGCTGTAATTCTTTCAGGAGGCTGCTGTCCAGCAGTCTCATAGGCTAACCGTATTATGCTACGAAGCCAAAAGGAGAGAGAGGTAGCCGAAGCTTTTTGACCTCTCCTCTGACCAGAATAAACGACAAACAGGGAAGACGTTTGTCGAAAATCTTTAGTTGCCTGTAGATAAAATTTCAGGGCACGGACTACATCTAGATTGTGTAGCAGACGTTCCTTTTTCGAAGAAGGATTAGGACACAAAGATGGAACCACAATCTCTTGATTGATATTCCTGTTAGTGACCACCTTAGGTAGGAACCCAGGTTTAGTACGCAGAACTACCTTGTCTGAATGAAAAATCAGATAAGGAGAATCACAATGTAAGGCAGATAACTCAGAGACTCTTCGAGCCGAGGAAATCGCCATTAAAAACAGAACTTTCCAAGATAACAACTTGATATCAATGGAATGAAGGGGTTCAAACGGAACCCCCTGTAAAACATTAAGAACTAAGTTCAAACTCCATGGTGGAGCAACAGTTTTAAACACAGGCTTGATCCTAGCTAAAGCCTGACAAAAAGCTTGAACGTCCGGAACTTCTGACAGACGTTTGTGTAAAAGAATGGACAGAGCTGAAATCTGTCCCTTTAAGGACCTAGCGGATAAACCCTTTTCTAAACCTTCTTGTAGAAAAGACAATATCCTCGGAATCCTAACCTTACTCCATGAGTAACTCTTGGATTCGCACCAATATAAGTATTTGCGCCATATCTTATGGTAAATCTTTCTGGTAACAGGCTTCCTAGCCTGTATTAAGGTATCAATAACTGACTCAGAAAAACCACGTTTTGATAAAATCAAGCGTTCAATTTCCAAGCAGTCAGCTTCAGAGAAATTAGATTTTGATGTTTGAAGGGACCCTGGATCAGAAGGTCCTGTTTCAGAGGTAGCGACCAAGGTGGACAGGATGACATGTCCACTAGATCTGCATACCAAGTCCTGCGTGGCCATGCAGGCGCTATTAGAATCACTGATGCTCTCTCCTGTTTGATTCTGGCAATCAATCGAGGAAGCATCGGGAAGGGTGGAAACACATAAGCCATCCCGAAGGTCCAAGGTGCTGTCAAAGCATCTATCAGAACTGCTCCCGGATCCCTGGATCTGGACCCGTAACGAGGAAGCTTGGCGTTCTGTCGAGACGCCATGAGATCTATCTCTGGTTTGCCCCAATGTCGAAGTATTTGGGCAAAGACCTCCGGATGAAGTTCCCACTCCCCCGGATGAAAAGTCTGACGACTTAAGAAATCCGCCTCCCAGTTCTCCACTCCCGGGATGTGGATTGCTGACAGGTGGCAAGAGTGAGACTCTGCCCAGCGAATTATCTTTGATACTTCCATCATTGCTAGGGAGCTTCTTGTCCCTCCCTGATGGTTGATGTAAGCTACAGTCGTGATGTTGTCTGACTGAAACCTGATGAACCCCCGAGTTGTTAACTGGGGCCAAGCCAGAAGGGCATTGAGAACTGCTCTCAATTCCAGAATGTTTATTGGTAGGAGACTCTCCTCCTGATTCCATTGTCCCTGAGCCTTCAGAGAATTCCAGACAGCGCCCCAACCTAGTAGGCTGGCATCTGTTGTTACAATTGTCCAGTCCGGCCTGCTGAATGGCATCCCCCTGGACAGATGTGGCCGAGAAAGCCACCATAGAAGAGAATTTCTGGTCTCTTGATCCAGATTCAGAGTAGGGGACAAGTCTGAGTAATCCCCATTCCACTGACTTAGCATGCACAATTGCAGCGGTCTGAGATGTAGGCATGCAAAGGGTACTATGTCCATTGCTGCTACCATTAAGCCGATCACCTCCATGCATTGAGCTACTGACGGGTGTTGAATGGAATGAAGGACACGGCATGCATTTTGAAGCTTTGTTAACCTGTCTTCTGTCAGGTAAATCTTCATTTCTACAGAATCTATAAGAGTCCCCAAGAAGGGAACTCTTGTGAGTGGAAAGAGAGAACTCTTCTTTTCGTTCACCTTCCATCCATGCGACCTTAGAAATGCCAGTACTAACTCTGTATGAGACTTAGCAGTTTGAAAGCTTGAAGCTTGTATCAGAATGTCGTCTAGGTACGGAGCTACCGCAATTCCTCGCGGTCTTAGTACCGCCAGAAGAGCACCCAGAACCTTTGTGAAGATTCTCGGAGCCGTAGCCAATCCGAATGGAAGAGCTACAAACTGGTAATGCCTGTCTAGAAAGGCAAACCTTAGATACCGGTAATGATCTTTGTGAATCGGTATGTGAAGGTAAGCATCCTTTAAATCCACTGTGGTCATGTACTGACCCTTTTGGATCATGGGTAAAATTGTCCGAATAGTTTCCATTTTGAACGATGGAACTCTTAGGAATTTGTTTAGGATCTTTAAATCCAAGATTGGCCTGAAAGTTCCCTCTTTTTTGGGAACCACAAACAGATTTGAGTAAAACCATTGTCCTTGTTCCGACCGCGGAACCGGATGGATCACTCCCATTAATAAAAGATCTTGTACGCAGCGTAGAAACGCCTCTTTCTTTATTTGGTTTGTTGACAACCTTGACAGATGAAATCTCCCTCTTGGGGGAGAGAATTTGAAGTCTAGAAGGTATCCCTGAGATATGATCTCTAACGCCCAGGGATCCTGGACATCTCTTGCCCAAGCCTGGGCGAAGAGAGAAAGTCTGCCCCCCACTAGATCCGTTCCCGGATCGGGGGCCCTCGATTCATGCTGTCTTAGGGGCAGCAGCAGGTTTCCTGGCCTGCTTGCCCTTGTTCCAGGACTGGTTAGGTCTCCAGCCTTGTCTGTAGCGAGCAACAGCTCCTTCCTGTTTTGGTGCAGAGGAAGTTGATGCTGCTCCTGCTTTGAAATTACGAAAGGAACGAAAATTAGACTGTCTAGCCTTAGGTTTGGCTCTGTCTTGAGGCAGGGCATGGCCTTTACCTCCTGTAATGTCAGCGATAATTTCTTTCAACCCGGGCCCGAATAAGGTCTGCCCTTTGAAAGGTATATTAAGCAATTTAGATTTAGAAGTAACGTCAGCTGACCAGGATTTTAGCCACAGTGCTCTGCGTGCCTGAATGGCGAATCCGGAATTCTTAGCCGTAAGTTTAGTTAAATGTACTACGGCATCTGAAATAAATGACTTAGCTAACTTAAGGGCTTTAAGCTTGTGTGTAATCTCATCTAATGGAGCTGATTCAAGTGTCTCTTCCAGAGACTCAAACCAAAATGCTGCTGCAGCCGTGACAGGCGCAATGCATGCAAGAGGTTGCAATATAAAACCTTGTTGAACAAACATTTTCTTAAGGTAACCCTCTAACTTTTTATCCATTGGATCTGAAAAGGCACAGCTATCCTCCACCGGGATAGTGGTACGCTTAGCTAAAGTAGAAACTGCTCCCTCCACCTTAGGGACCGTTTGCCATAAGTCCCGTGTGGTGGCGTCTATTGGAAACATCTTTCTAAATATCGGAGGGGGTGAGAACGGCACACCGGGTCTATCCCACTCCTTAGTAACAATTTCAGTAAGTCTCTTAGGTATAGGAAAAACGTCAGTACTCGCCGGTACCGCAAAATATTTATCCAACCTACACATTTTCTCTGGTATTGCAACTGTGTTACAATCATTCAGAGCCGCTAACACCTCCCCTAGTAATACACGGAGGTTTTCCAGCTTAAATTTAAAATTTGAAATATCTGAATCCAGTTTGTTTGGATCAGAACCGTCACCCGCAGAATGAAGCTCTCCGTCCTCATGTTCTGCAAATTGTGACGCAGTGTCTGACATGGCCCTAATATTATCAGCGCACTCTGTTCTCACCCCAGAGTGATCACGCTTACCTCTTAGTTCTGGTAATTTAGCCAAAACTTCAGTCATAACAGTAGCCATATCCTGTAATGTGATTTGTAATGGCCGCCCAGATGTACTCGGCGCTACAATATCACGCACCTCCCGAGCGGGAGATGCAGGTACTGACACGTGAGGCGAGTTAGTCGGCATAACTCTCCCCTCGTTGTTTGGTGAAATATGTTCAATTTGTACAGATTGACTTTTATTTAAGTAGCATCAATACAGTTAGTACATAAATTTTTATTGGGCTCCACTTTGGCTTTAGCACATATAGCACAGATATCTTCCTCTGAATCAGACATGTTTAACACACTAGCAAATAAACTAGCAACTTGGAAATACTTTTCAAGTAATTTACTATAATATGAAAACGTACTGTGCCTATAAGAAGCACAGAAAAAGTTATGACAGTTGAAAATTAATAAACTGAAAAGTTATAGCATCAAATCTTTGTAAAAAACACAATTTTAGCAAAGGATTGCTCCCATTAGCAAAGGATAACTAACCCTGATAGCAGAAAAAAATACAGAAATAAACGTTTTTTTATCACAGTCAACTACAATCTCACAGCTCTGCTGTGAGTGATTACCTCCCTCAAAACAAGTTTTGAAGACCCCTGAGTTCTGTAGAGATGAACCGGATCATGCAGGGAAGACAATAAACTTCTGACTGAATTTTTTGATGCGTAGCAAAAGCGCCAAAAAAGGCCCCTCCCCCTCACACATAACAGTGAGAGAGATCAGTAAACTGTCATAAATTAAATAAAACGACTGCCAAGTGGAAAAAAATAGTGCCCAAAACATTTTTTCACCCAGTACCTCAGAAAATTAAACGATTTTACATGCCAGCAAAAAACGTTTAACATTAATAAATTGAGTGTTATTAAAAAGCCTGTTGCTAGTCCCTGCAAATTAGGCTAAAGTTTTATGCATACAGTATAATTCCAGTGAAGTGCCATTCCCCAGAATACTGAAGTGTAAAATATACATACATGACAGCCTGATACCAGTTGATGCTACTGCATTTAAGGCTGAGTTTACATTATATCGGTATGGCAGAATTTTCTCATCAATTCCATTGTCAGAAAATAATAAGCTGCTACATACCTCTTTGCAGATTAATCTGCCCGCTGTCCCCTGATCTGAAGTTTACCTCTCCTCAGATGGCCGAGAAACAGCAATATGATCTTAACTACTCTGGCTAAAATCATAGAAAAACTCAGGTAGATTCTTCTTCAAATTCTACCAGAGAAGGAATAACACACTCCGGTGCTATTATAAAATAACAAACTTTTGATTGAAGGTATGAAACTAAGTATAATCACCAAAGTCCTCTCACACATCCTATCTATTCGTTGGGTGCAAGAGAATGACTGGTAATGGCAGTTAGGGGAGGAGCTATATAGCAGCTCTGCTGGGTGAATCCTCTTGCACTTCCTGTTGGGGAGGAGTTAATATCCCATAAGTAATGGATGATCCGTGGACTGGATACACTTAACAAGAGAAAACTCCTTTTATTTAGTACTGGCAGACTTTCTGCCAGTACTTAAGATGGCGGGGACAATTGTGGGGTGGGGGAGGGAAGAGAGCTGTTTGGGAGGGATCAGGGGGTGGGATGTGTCAGGTGGGAGGCTGATCTCTACACTAAAGCTAAAATTAACCCTGCCAGCGCCCTACAAGCTACCTAATTAACTCCTTCACTGCTGGGCATAATTCACGTGTTGTGCGCAGCAACATTTAGCGGCCTTCTAATTAACAAAAAGCAACACCAAAGCCATATATGTCTACTATTTCTGAACAAAGGGGATCCCAGAGAAGCTTTTACAACCATTTGTGCCATAATTGCACAAACTGTTTGTAAATAATTTCAGTGAGAAACCTAAAATTGTGAAAAATTTAAAAATTTAAAGGTTTTTTTAATTTGCACGCATTTGGCGGTGAAATGGTGGCATGAAATATACCAAAATTGGCCTAGATCAATAGTTGGGGTTGTCTACTACACTAAACTAAAGCTAAAATTAAGGCTGCAAGCTCCCTACAAGCTCCCTGATTAACCCCTTCACTCCTGGGCATAAAACACGTGTGGTGCGCAGCGGCATTTAGCGGCCTTCTAATTACCAAAAAGCAACCCCAAAGCCATATAAGTCTATTATTTCTGAAAAAAGGGGATCCCAGAGAAGCATTTACAACCATTTGTGCCCTAATTGCAGAAGCTGTTTGTAAATAATTTCAGTGGGAAACCTAAAGTTTGTGACAAAATGTGTGAAAAAGTGAAAACATTTTTTAATTTGATCGCATTTGGCGGTGAAACGGTGGCATGAAATATACCAAAATGGGCCTAGATCAATACTTTGGGATGTCTTCTAAAAAAAAATATATACATGTCAAAGGATATTCAGGTATTCCTGACAGATATCAGTGTTCCAATGTAACTAGCGCTAATTTTGAAAAAAAAAAGTGGTTTAGAAATAGCAAAGTGCTACTTGTATTTATTGCCCTATAACTTGCAAAAAAGCAAAAGAACATGTAAACATTGGGTATTTCTAAACTCAGGACAAAATTTAGAAACTATTTAGCATGGTTGTTTTTTGGTGGTTGTAGATGTGTAACAGATTTTGGGGGTCAAAGTTAGAAAAAGTGTGTTTTTTCATTTATTCCTCATATTTTATAATTTTCTTTATAGTAAATTATAAGATATAATGAAAATAATTGTATCTTTAGAAAGTCCATTTAATGGCGAGAAAAACGGTATATAATATGTGTGGGTACAGTAAATGAGTAAGAGGAAAATTACAGCTGAACACAAACACCACAGAAATGTAAAAATAGCCATTGTCATTAAAGGGACATGCCACCCACATTTTTTCTTTTATGATTTAGAAAGAGAATGCAATGTTAAACATCTTTCTAATTTACTTATATTATCTAATTTGTTTTATTCTCTTGATATTCTTTGATGAAAAGCATATCTAGATATGCTCACTAGCTGCTGATTGGTTGCTGCACATAGAAGCCTCATGTGATTGGCTCACCATGTGCATTGCTTTTTCTTCAAATAAGGATATTTAAAAAATGAAGCAAAATAAATTATGGAAGTAATTGTAATGTTATATAAATTTCTATTCTCTATCTGAATCATGAAAGAAAGATTTTGGGTTTAGTGGCCCTTTAAGGGTAAGAAAATTGAAAAATGTTCCGGTCATTAAGGGGTTAAACCTAACACCCTAACATAAACCCCACGTCTAAACACCCCTAATCTGCTGCCCCCGACATCGCTGACACCTACATAATGTTATTAACCCCTAATCTGCCACCCCCGATACCGCCGCCACCTTAATAAAACTATTAATCCCTAATCTGCAGCTCCCGATATCGCCGCCACTATACTAAAGTTACTAACCCCTATTCCCCTGTCCCTCAACATCACTATGTGGCATAAATCTATTAACCCGTATTCCGCCGCTCCCCAACATTGCCGCCACTAAATAAAGCTATTAACCCCTAAACATCTGGCCTCCCACATCACTACCACTAAATAAATCTATTAACCCCTAAACCACCAGCCCCCCACATCGCAACAACCTAAATTAAACTATATTAACCCCTAAACCTAACCCTAAC
Source organism: Bombina bombina (assembly GCF_027579735.1). Taxonomy (NCBI): domain Eukaryota; kingdom Metazoa; phylum Chordata; class Amphibia; order Anura; family Bombinatoridae; genus Bombina; species Bombina bombina. The sequence continues at coordinate 1,053,582,102 of NC_069504.1, forward strand.
GTAACCCTAACCCTAACACCCCCAAACTTTAAAATAATTAAAATAGAGCTAAATTAAAGTTACAATTATTAACTAAATACATACTTACCTGTGAAATAAAACCTAAGCTAGCTACAATATAACCTGTTATATTGTAGCTAGCTTAGGTTTTATTTTTATTTCACAGGTAAGTTTGTATTTATTTTAACTATGTAGACTAGTCAGTAAATAGTTATTAACTATTTAATAACTACTTAGTTAAAATAAATACAAACTTACCTGTAATATAAAACTAAAACTGCCTTACACTAAAACGTAACATTACAAAAATAAAAAGCACTACAATTACAAAAAAAAAAAAAAAATAACAAACAAAATTATCCAAAATAATAAAAATTATTCCTATTGTAATACCCTTAAAAAAAAACACCCCAAAATAAAAAACCCTAATCTATAATAAACTACCAAGGGCCCTTAAAAGGGCCTTTTGTAGGGCATTGACCTAAAGTTAACAGCTCTTTTGCTAAAAAAGAAAATCAAACACCCCCTAACAGTATACAAACCCCCACCCCCCAAAATAAAAATAAATTAAAACCCAATCTACTCATTGCCCTGAAAAGGGCATTCAGCTCTTTTGCTGCCCATTAAAAATAAAAAATGTCTATTCTAAAAAGAAAAACCCACACCAAAACAGAAAAAAAAAAAACATTTCACAAAATAACAAACAAATTATCAAAAATAATAGCAATTATTCCTATTCTAATACCCATTTAAAAAAAAAAAAACACCCCAAAATAAAAACCCTAATCTATAATACGCTACTTATAGCTCTTAAAAGGGCCTTTTGTAGGTTATCGCCCTAAGTAACACAGCTCTTTTACCTGTAAAAAATTTTACTAAGACCCCCACACCAGTAAAACCCACCACCCAACCAACCCCCCAAAATAAAAAACCTAACTCTAACAAAAACCTAAGCTACCCATTTCCCTGAAAAGGGCATTTGTATGGACATTTCTCTTAAAAGGGCATTTAGCTCTTTTGCATTGCCCTGAAAAGGGCATTTAGGATCCAATAGGATGAGAGCTACTGAAATCCTATTGGCAGTTCAAATCAGCCAATAGAATGAGAGCAACTGAAATTCTATTGGCTGATTTGAATAGCCAATATAATTTCAGTAGCTCTCATCCTATTGGCTGATTTGAACAGCCAATAGGATTTCAGTAGCTCTCATCCTATTGGCTGATTTTAATTTTCAAAATCAAATTAGCCAGTAGGAATGCAAGGGACGCCATTTTGAATCGCGTACCTTGCATTGAAGATTTAGTATACGGCGGCGACCATATGAAAGGGATGCTCCGTGCCAGATGTCTTCAGGATGGACCCGCTCTGCGCCGCCAGGATAAAGATAGAAGACGCCACCGGGATGAAGATAGAAGATGCAGCCTGGATAAAGATGGAGCCGCCGGGAAGATCCTTCAAGCAGGACTTCAGCAACTGTGAATGGATCTTCGGAGGTTAGTGTTAGGATTTTTAAAACTTTTTTGGGTGTTTGTTTTTTTTTAGTTTAGGGTTTGGGCTTTTCGTAAAAGAGCTAAATGCCCTTTTCAGGGAAATGCAAAAGAGCTAAATGCCCTTTTCAGGGAAATACAAAAGAGCTAAATGCCCTTTTAAGGGCAATGCCCATACAAATGTCCTTTACAGGACAATGGGTAGCTTAGGTTTTTGTTAGAGTTAGGTTTTTTTTATTTTGGGGGTTGGTTGGGTGGTGGGTTTTACTTTTGTGGGGGTCTTTGTAATTTTTTTACAGGTAAAAGAGCTGTTTAACTTAGGGCAATGCCCTACAAAAGGCCCTTTTAAGGGCTATTGGTAGTTTATTGTAGGCTAGTTTTTTTATTTTGGGTGTTCTTTTTTTATTAGATTAGGTGTAATTCTTTTTTATTTTTGATAATTCGGTTTGTTATTTTTTGTAATTTAGTATTTTTTATTTTTTGTAATTAGATACTTTGTACTTTTTTAATGTGTAATATAGTTTATTTAATTGGTAGTTAGTTTAATTTGACAGGTAAGTTTTAATATAATTTAAGATAGGGAAATTGTAATTTTAATATAAAGTTAGGGGGGTGTTAGGTTTAGGGGTTACTAGTATAAATTAGTTTATTGCGATGTGGGGGGCTTTCGGTTTAGGGGTTAATAGGTTTATTTTGTTGTGTGGGGCTTGCGGTTTAGAGGTTAAGAGGTTTATTATAGTGGCAGCGGAATTAGGGGTTAATAACTTTAGTATAGTGGGGCGATGTGGGCGGACGGCAGATTAGGTGTTAATAATATTTAAATAGTGTCTGTGATGTGGAGGGCAGCGGTTTAGGGGTTAATAACTTTATTATAGTGGCAATGATGGATGTCGGGGACCTGCGGAATAGGGGTTAATAAATTGTTTTAGTGGCGGTGATGTCAGGAGTTTATGGGTGTTTAGTGTACTTTGTGACAGTTTAGTTATGAGTTTTATGTAACAGTTTTGTAGCATAAAACTCATAACTACTGCTGTCAGATTGCGAAACGGATCTTGTCGTTATAGGGTGTAACGCAAGATTTTTAGACTCACCGCAAAACTTGTAATGGCTGCGCTATGGAAGTCCCATAAAAAAAATTAATTTTCACGAGTACGGGACTGACGTTGCGTTACAGGCTAAAAGGCTTGCTGTACAGCTATACCAACAAGACTTATAATGACTGCAGTGCTGTTTTAACGATGAAATGACAATTTTTTCAGCGTTAAAACACGAACGCACAACTTGTAATCTAGGTGCTAGTTAGGCAATCGCAAGAAACCAATGTGTGCAGGCAACAATCATCAGATAGCTCCCACTAGTGTAGGATATGTGCACATTTATTTTCAACAATGGATACCAAGAGAACAAAGCAAATTTGAAACTAAAAGTGATTGTAAAAGTGTATTAAAATAACATGCTCTTTCTGAATCATGCAAGTTTAATTTGGACTTTCTCATCCCTTTAATCAATTCAGTATATTATGTACATATTTCCATGTGTGTGTTATTATGTACGCTTCAGTTTAGGATAATGTGTTGTAGCTGATAAGGAAAACTCATGCAGCGCTATTGGTAGACAGTAACACACCCCATAATCATAGGGCATACAATGTTTATTTCTCAGCCTTAGGAACATCCATTTAAAAATATGAAACACATTTGAAAGGTTTTTTTTAGATGCATCAAATCTAAAACTTTAAAAGTCCTTTTACGTTTTATACAAATTCATGTACAATTAGTTTTGTTTGGGTGTTTGACGGAAAGCTGAATTGTTTTATTGCCAACAATAAACATTTTTGAACATCATCACAATTCTGACAAATAAAAACATATTTCATATTAAAGGGAAATGAAACCTCTATTTTAATTCTATTATCAATTTTTCTTTGTTCACTTGGTATTTTTTGTTGAAAAGCAGAAACGTAAGCTTAGGAGCCAGCCCATTTCTGGAGCCCTATATGGCTGCAGTTTTGCAAGAATGTTATCCTTTGCAAGAACACTAGAGGGCAGCACTATTTCCTGCCATGTAGTGATCCAGATGCCTACCTAGGTATCTCTTCAACACAGAATATCATGGGAATGAAGCCAATTTGATAATAGAAGTAAATTAGAAACTTTTTTAAAAGGGTCTGCTCTGTCTGAATAACAAAAGAAAATATTTGGGTTTCATATCCCTTTCAGTTTTAACTAGTACTGCATAGGTAAAGCTGAATTTTAACTAGGTCTTGGGACCTAAAAAACCCTTATGAATCCAGTACTGATAACTTGCAGCCACCAATCACTAGCTAGCTCCCAGTGTGCATTGCTGCTGTTGAGCCTACCTAAGTACAATATGCTCTTCAACAATGGATACAAATAGAACAAAGCAAATTTGACAATAGAAGTAAAGTGGAAAGTTGTAAAAAAAAAAAAGGCCTATGGCCTCTATTTATCAAGGTCTGGCGGACCTGATCCGACACTGCGGATCAGGTCCGCCAGACCTCGCTGAATACGGCGAGCAATAAGCTCGCCATATTCTGGTGCAACGCTGCCCCCTGCAGACTCGTGGCCAATCGGCTGCCAGCAGGGGGGGTGTCAATCAACTTGATCATACTCGATCGGGTTGATTTCCGGCGATGTCTGTCCGCCTGCTCAGAGCAGGCGGACAGGTTATGGAGCAGCGGTCTTTGTGACCGCTGCTTCATAACTTGTGTTTCTGAAGACTCGCCAGAAACACGGCCCTTCAAGCTCCGTACGGAGCTTGATAAATATGGGCCATAGTATTAAAGGTCTTGCGAACCTGATACGCTCTCCATATTCAGCATTGCACCAGCAGCTCACAAGAGTTGCTGGTGCAACGCCGCCCCCTGCAGACTCACGGCCAATCGGCCGCCAGCGGGGAGGTGTCAATCAACCCGATCGTATTCGATCGGGTTGAATTGTGGCAATTTCTGTCCGTCTGAGGGCTATGGAGCAGCGGTCTTTTGACCATTGCTTCATAACTGCTGTTTTTGGCGAGTCTGAAAACTCATACAGAGCTTGATAAATGGGCCTCTCTATCTCAATCATGAAAGCTTAATTTTGATTTTATAGTCCCTTTAAGTTTTGCAAATATGATGGAAAAAAGTGTTGGGTCCTGATTGGGGCTTATGTGTGGTTTGCAATCTAATTCAGGATCCTAAGTCCTATATCTGAAGCCCTAAATGGATCCATGCTTTAGTTAGTTTGTGAAAGAGCACAGTAATGAATATGCAAAGCTCCTGCAGTATGTCACATATTACATCAGAGGGTCACATATTACATCAGAGGGTCACGTATTACATCAGAGAGTCACATATTACATCAGAGGGTCACATATTACATCAGAGGGTCACGTATTACATCAGAGGGTCACATATTACATCAGAGGGTCACATATTACATCAGAGGGTCACGTATTACATCAGAGGGTCACATATTACATCAGAGGGTCACGTATTACATCAGAGGGTCACATATTACATCAGAGGGTCAGGTATTACATCAGAGGGTCACATATTACATCAGAGGGTCACGTATTACATCAGAGGGTCATATATTACATCAGAGGGTCACGTATTACATCAGAGGGTCACATATTACATCAGAGGGTCACATATTACATCAGAGGGTCACGTATTACATCAGAGGGTCACATATTACATCAGAGGGTCACGTATTACATCAGAGGGTCAGGATAAAGGTTCTAAATGACATGAACTGATGTTGACAGAAGCACAATTATTGCAATAACCTCTCTATTCTTATATTCTCATGTTCTCTCCTTTCTCTTTGCTACATTCATGCTACAATGAACCTTGTCTCTGTAATCTCTTTCACTCACCGTATCTCTTTCTCCTTGTTTTTCAGTCTTGGTGCTTTGGTTATCTGTTTGTGTTGCCTCTACCCTGCTTCCCTGTCCACGTTCTTGCACGTGTAACACCAGCAGCTTGGAAGTGGATTGCAGCGGTCGAGGTCTGACCTCTGTGCCCCCTGACATCCCCCAAGATACTCGAACTCTCCTGCTGCTTAACAATCGCCTCAGCTCCCTCCCAGGAGGGTCCTTTGCTAACTTGAGCTCTCTACATCGATTGGACCTCTCTAACAATTTTCTGGATCAGCTGCCCTCACAGTTGTTGGGGGAGCTTGGAAACCTTACAGAGCTGAGGCTCCGCAATAATAGTATTCGTGGGCTGGACCGTGACCTATTGCAGGGGCTTCCTCTCCTGCGCAGGCTGGACCTTTCACTAAATGGACTTTCACAGCTGCCTTCTGGCCTCTTTGATGATCTTCCAATGTTGCACTGGCTCTCACTGCGATCTAACCGACTACAGAGCTTGGACAGGGTGACTTTTGAGCCTCTGAATAACCTGGAGATTATTCAGTTGGGGGACAATCCCTGGGAGTGTGACTGTAACCTGCGTGAATTCAAGCACTGGATGGAATGGTTCTCCTATAGAGGTAAGGACTACAGTATACACAAACTACTGACACTAACCTTTTGTTATAGTCAGCATTATTTGTAAACAATCAGACCTCTCTCAAGCAATGTTCAATTGGTTAAAATTTACAAAACTTAAAATAACCATGAAACCCACAATTTTTGTTTCATGATTCAGTTAGAGCATAAGATTTTAAAGAGCTTTCCAATTTACTTCTATTATTAAGTTTGCTTCATTCTGTTAGTATCCTTTGTTGAAGCAATACACTACAGGGCGCAAGCTAAACACATCAGGTGAGTCAGTTAAGAGTATACAGTATACTGTATATGCAGCCACCAATCAGAAGCTAGCTCCTATTAGTGCTTTACTGCTCTTGAGCCTACCTAGGTATGATTTTCAACAAAAGATATTATAAAACAAAGCAAATTAGATAATAGAAGTAAATTGGAAAGTTGTTTAACCCCTTCATGCCTAAGAAGGGGAGAGTGTGACCTGTTGAACTTTTATATATTGAGATTGCTGCATCCTGGCACTTTGACACTGAAGTTAGTGAGAGTGCATCTTTCTGCGTGTGTGTGTATATATATATATATATTTTTTTTTTCTTTTCATACAGGGTATATAAAGAAACTACAAAACTTGTAACACAAAAGCTAAACCATTTAGCTCATTGCCATTTTTGATACACTGGGGCTGTAGTCTATACCCAGAACTTCTTTCTTCTGATATAATTAATCAGAATATCAGAAGAAAGAAGTTCTGGGTGCAGACTATAGCCCCAGTGAATCAAAAATGGCAATTAGCTAAAACAATAAATATATATATATAATAAATGTTTATATGTGCATGATAAAGGTTACAACATATAAAAAAGGTCAGATTATCCCTGTTCTAAAGTGCATAGAACATAAATAGTTTGAGTGTACACTTTGACTTTGTAGTGTTAGACGACGTGAGAGTGGCACATGCAGCTGCGTAATATTCAGATATTGAATATAGTTCCTCTGCAGTTAGGCACTCATTATGCTGTGCATTAGGTCTGGCTGACAAGTATAGAGAGCATGTTCAAATCAGACACTGAGTGTTTGAGCAGAGAGATGAGCAGCAGTTGGTTCAAAGTTATATTTATTTGCCAGTAGCAATTATTCTTTGTTTCACAGATTTGTTTTATTTTCTGAGCCAATTAGGACTGGGCATTTAGTCTGCTGTGTTAAACAGAATGTAGACAAATCTCAATTCTGTGACTGGAGATGGCAGGAGTAATGCTGGCAAGGGCTGATACTTCGAAGGGTAACATTATGAAGAGAAAATTATAAGAAGCAGTTAGTCAGAAAAGTGGTGTTAGCATCTTAAAACTAGGATTGTACTCTGCAAGCAATCCTCAGGTAAATGTACAAAAAATACAAGATCCGCTACACAGCAAACCACAAACAGTAGGATTAAGAAAAATATTTTATCAATATGAGAAAGGATATATATATGTCACAGAAATATAGAAAAACAAAGACATAAAATAAAAACCACCGATGGTTACTAACAGTCAAGATACATGACATGACATATTATGATCGATCAAATAGTGTTAAAAACTAAACAATACTATTAATTTAAAAGCAATCGTAATTCCTCCAAGATTAACTGGGGTGGCTGAAGCTATGATTGTCAGCGGATATGGTTGGTGTTTAGAAAGTTTATAGCCCTCAGCGGCTGTCCGCTAATGAATAAGGAGTCTTTAAAAGTCAATGACGTTGCAGGTAATCCTATATGCCACTATGGTATTCTGGAATATTCAAGAAAACAATAACTGCTTCACTTTGGAAATCTCAGTGGGAGGTAAATCGCCCGGTATACTTCACCACTTGTATCCGGTATGTCCGGTGTGGCAGCACTCTTGCTCTCGTATCCTTAGGCAGGCTCACTATGGATCGCCGCTCCTCTAACTCCAGGTAATCCTATATGCCTCTTTGGTGTTCTGGAATATGTAAGAAAACAATACCTGTTTCACTTGGAAATCAGAGTGGAAGGTAACTCGCCCGGTATACTTCACCACTTGTGTCCAGTGTGGCAGCACTGTTTCTTGCGCTTGTATCCTTAGACAGACTCACTGTAACTCACTGCGTCTCCGACTCCAAACTTGCTTCCGCATTCAGAAGTCACATACAGTAAAGTGGCCAATCGGGTGCAGTATTTTTGGTGTTACTTTCAAATGTTAAATCTTCAGTGGAAGGGTAAATAACCAGCTTGCTTATCAGAACGCTCTGAATTCACTGACTGGTGGAGGTTCATCTAGGCGTTTCAGCCCAGATAATGGCCTTTATCATGATGTCTCTCCTTCATTATGGTTGTCCTTTTATACTCAATCGCATAGTGGTCATATTTCATTACCTGTTAGCCACACCTCTTAAAGATATATGTGTTCCTTATCCTCTGTGTATTTCAATTGGTTGACTTGTATACTCCATCTTATATTTAGATCTGTATATTTACATGCCTTTCATGCCTTAAACTTGCAGGCTACACATTTGTGGCATGGATAGAATCCTTTTATATCTTCTCCAAATAAATAATAATAAATGGAGAAGATATAAAATTATTCTATCCATGCCACAAATGTGTAGCCTGCAAATTTAGTAGCAAAACCAATAAAATAGTCTCTACAACCAACAAAAAGAAATTTGTTATACAAGATACTATTAAATGTTCAGATATGGACTTAACTGAATGTCCTTGTCATAGACAGTATTTAGGATAAACCCAGTGTATCCTGAGAGACCGAATAAGAGAACATCTCTGTAATATAAAAAATTGATTTAAGGGACATTTACTGTCTAAACATTTCAGGGATTATCACAATCAAGACACAACTGGCCTTAAATATTGGGGGATAAAAAAGGTTAAAAGGGATTGGAGAGGTGGGGATTTCGAAAGAAAACTTTTATACCATGAAGCAAACCTTATATATAATATGGGCACCCTCATTCCAAATGGTTTAAATGCCAAACTTGACCTAAACCCCTTTATTCATGATTAGTAAATATGGCAAGTCATACATCGACGATTGGTAAAGGCCATTATCTGGGCTGAAACGCGTAGATGAACCTCCACCAGTCAGTCAATTCAGAGCGCTCTGATAAACAAGCTGGTTATTTACACTTCCACTGAAGATTTAACATTTGAAAGTAACGCCAAAAAGACTGCACCCGATTGGCCACTTCACTGCATATGACTTCTGAATGCAGAAGGAAGTTTGGAGTCAGCGACGCGGTGAGTTACAGTGATTCTGCCTAAGGATACAAGCGCAATAAACAGTGCTGTCACACTAGACACAAGTGGTGAAGTATACAGGGGGCGAGTTACCTTCCACTGGGATTTCCAGTGGAAGGTAACAGGTATTGTTTTCTTACATATTCAGGTATTGTTTTATTACATATTCCAGAACACCAAAGAGCATATAGGATTACCTGGAGTTAGAGGATCCACCCAGGTGCTGAACCAAAATTGGGCTGGCTCCTATGCTTACATTCATGCTTTTTAAAATAAAGATATCAAGAGAACGAAAAAAAATGATAATAGGAGTAAATTAGAAAGTTGCTTAAAATTGCATGTTCTATCTGAATCATGAACGTTTAATTTTGACTAGACTATTCATTTAAATTTTATTTAAAAAATATCTCTATCTTGGAGGAGAAAAGGAAGGAGCACACATGTATAGCAAGACATTTGTCTTGTCAAGATAGCCACCAGATCAGAGCTTTACAAATAGAATCACAGAGCCACGGCTCCCAAAATGTCACCTCTGGCTCCTAACTCTCTTACTCTATTCTACATTTAACTATATACAATATATTTCCGCAGAACCTAAAACATTGTGATTAGCTCAATATTCCACCTGCTCCAAAGTCTCATATACATTTGTCGAACCAGGGTCGGCTCCAGAACGAATGAAATGGGGGCATTTTTTTTTCATGAGGGGGCACGCATACAAAGCATGTATGAGAGTCAAAATAAGAGCAGACCTACATATTCTGCAGGAAAGTGTAGCTTCCGGCTGACTTATCCCCCACTATTAACATTTGGAGAATATGTGCTAAATCACTAGGTAAAAGAATGAAGTCTAAATCCTATGCAGTGCACTAAAACAGAGCCATTAAACTTAAGACCCCCAGTGCAATAGCTCCTTAAAAACAATTCACCCCTTAAACACCCTGATCCATAAACCTTAAACTCATTCTCAAATCTCAATCATGTCCCCTATACAGCCATGCACCCCAAACCCCCAAATGCAATTAACCCCTTTGTTTGCAAGAGCAGTGAGGATACTAGGTTTACAGGTACTGGTAATTTTGTAGATTAGATTTAGCTATACCTGTTTCGCAATAACTAACAGATATCAGGCTACTTAATACAACCTATGCACTGTGAACCTATAAGAATATGATTGTATCATATAAATATAACTCTATAAATGGCTACCGGCTTCTATCGACGTCTCAAAAGTGCACTGTGTCAGGCCTAAGATCATAGTGCACTTTTGATGCGTCAATATTCTTATCATGGTCTATTGTTTAAGAAAATGAGTAACTCACGATAGTTAGTCCAAAAAGTCTCTAACTTCCAATTCCAAATAAGAGGTTAAGACACGGAGCTCCTTGCAGATGCGTGATGCGACCGCACAGTTTGGCAGCTAACTCCGCCCCCATCATGCAGCATTACATAACAATTCATTTTTTTATTTATTATTTTTACAGCGTATGACCATATCAATATTTTTTGAGAGGGCACAGCATTCCATTTGGGTGGGCATTCCCCCCAAATGCCCCCCCTTGGAGCCGACCCTGTGTCAAACCATGCACTTAGCATTGCACCTGGTGTACATTTATCCAGCATATAGGGAAAGATGAAAATCAATAGCAGCTGGGCCGGTAACATTTGTAAAAGCTAGACATGTGCAATAGCAGTACAGTCCAGCCAAATGTGGAACAGCTGTGGGTATGCAACCTAACCTAGAGTTTTCTAGATTTAAAGGGACAGTCTACACCAAAATTGTTGTTGTTTAAAAGACAGATAATCCCTTTATCACCCATTCCCCAGTTTTTCATAACCAACACAGTTACATTAGTATTCTTTTTACCTCTGTGATTACCTTGTATCTAAGCCTCTGCAGACTGCCCCCTTATTTCAGTTCTTTTGACAGACTTGCATTTTAGCACAATGTTATTTATATAGCACACATTAACTAACGGCCTCTAGTTGTTAAAAACTGTAAAAATGCATTTAGATAAGAGGCGGCCTACAAGGGCTAAGAAATTGGCATAAGAGCCTACCTAGGTTTAGCTTTCAACTAAGAATAGCAAGAGAGCAAAGCAAAATTGATGATAAAAGTAAATTGGAAAGTTGTTTAAAATTACATGCACTATCTGAATTATGAAAGTTTATTTTTGACTAGACTGTCCCTTTAAGATCACTGTAGTCTGCTTAAACCACATGTTGCTTTTCTTAAAGGGACATACAAGGGCAAAAGTAAAATATTCTATCGAATTAGAGCATTTTCTTACTGCACTGTCTGTTGCTTGGTTATGCCTTTGAGTTTAACCCCTGCTAAGGAGTCAAATACATAGAAGAAGTCAGCTCTGGATTAGAAACACAAAACAGGTCCAGAGAAGAAAGCAAGCGCTATAAAGGGTGCTGAACCAGAAATGGCCTGGCTCGTAAGTGTTTTCAAATAAAGATACCAAGAGAACGAAGAAAATTTGATAATAGGAGTAAATTACAAAGTTGCTTAAAATTGCATGCTCTATCTAAATCATGAAATAAAATAGTGTTCAGTATCCCTTTAAACATACATAATTAAAGTAAAATACATCTGCAGTGCCGCCGTGCCCAGTAAGAGGTGTTATAAACTGCATGCGTGGGAAAACTGCAATAACCAAGCAATATTTCTTACAAATCAAGTCAAACATGTCTATAAAAATATGAGCACACAAATACATCATTAGTCTGAAACCACATTGTGGGTATTAGTAGCGTGTAATAGTGTGTGCATTTGTAGGGACATTAAACATGAATACATTTCATGCACCTCCTTCTAATTATGGGTGCCACAATTTTGGAAGCTATGATTCACTGCAGGTAGTCTTGCTGCCCACATACAAACACATGGCAGCACTGGAATTCAGTGAGAGCTAGAGTTCAACATGGATGCACCCATGACTAGCGGGAGGCAGGGAATATAAATAAATACTCTGCTTATAAAATGTCTTTAGTGTTTAATATCCCTTCAAAAACACAGATAACAAACAGGGTAACTTCACAAATGACCAATGAGTATCTATCTTTATATCTAATACATATCCAATAGCACAATTTTATCCACCAATACCCTAAAATTAATCTCTAATTAGTCTTGATATTTATATAATGTTAACTTGAGGTGCCTGACTTCTGTGTTCATAGGTTGCACACCTATAAGGTTGTAGTTATATAACTCTGTTGTGAGAACACATGGACTGTCAATACACTGCCAATATAATAATTAGGTTGCAATAAACAATAAATCAAATGTTTAGCTTTTAATATGTAACAAAAAAGTTTAAATAGCCTGCTACAATCAATACAGTCAGGGAATACATGGCTGTTGTAACTTTGTGAAGGCAGAAAATGCATTAAAGGGACAGTCTACTCCAGAATTTGTATTGTTTAAAAATATAGATAATCCCTTTATTATCCATTCCCCAGTTTTGCATAACCAACACGGTTATATTAATATACTTTTTACCTCTGTGATTACCTTGTATCTAAGCCTCTGCAGACTGCCCTCTTATTTCACTTCTTTTGACACACTTGCAATTTAGCCAATCAGTGCCCTCTTATAAGTAACTCCGCGTGCATGAGCACAACGTTATCTATACGGCACACGTGAAACGCCCTCTAGCTGTGAAAAACTGTCAAATGCATTCCGATAAAAGGCGGCCTTCAAGGGCTTAGAAATTAGCATATGAGCTTACCTAGGTTTAGCTTTCAACTAAGAATACCAAGAGAATAAAGCTAATTTGATAATAAAAGTAAATTGGAAAGTTGTTTAACCCCTTAATGACCACAGCACTTTTCCATTTTCTGTTCGTTTGGGACCAAGGCTATTTTTACATTTTTGCAGTGTTTGTGTTTAGCTGTAATTTTCCTCTTACTCATTTACTGTACCCACACATATTATATACCGTTTTTCTGGCCATTAAATGGACTTTCTAAAGATACAATTCTTTTCATCATATCTTATAATTTACTATATAAAAATTATAAAACATGAGGAAAAAATGGAAAAAAACACACTTTTTCTAACTTTGACCCCCAAAATTTGTTACACATCTACAACCACCAAAAAACACCCATGCTAAATAGTTCCTAAATTTTGTCCTGAGTTTAGAAATACCCAATTTTTACATGTTCTTTGCAAGTTATAGGGCAATAAATACAAGTAGCACTTTGCTATTGCCAAACCACTTTTTCCAAAATTAGCGCTAGTTACATTGGGACACTGATATCTGTCAGGAATCCCTGAATATCCCTTGACATGTATGTATTTTTTTTTAGAAGACATCCCAAAGTTGATCTAGGCCCATCTTGGTATATTTCATGCCACAATTTTACCGCCAAATGCGATCAAATTAAAAAAAAATCGTCCACTTTTTCACAAATTTTTCACAAAGTGTAATTGTAGCAAGCTTGATTCGACCTAGTTATCAAAGCCTACAGACCGGCAAAAGTTGAAATCTGTGACGTAACATACGATCTGCCGGTCTCAATCCGACACAGATCGATGCTTACGTCATTACATATGTTCAGAATACACATTCGGCAGTATTTGACACTTTTTCAAAGTTATCAAATAGTTAACCGGTACCCTTGCGGCTATTCCGGCCAAGCGTACCTGGTTTTCAATCCGCCACCCTGGAGGCCGCGAATGCCATAGGAATCAATGGGAGTCTGAAAGCAGCGAAAGCTTATGTTCGATGCTGCCAGATATCCCATTGATTTCTATGGTAGAAAACCAGTATGCAAAAAGTTGACGGCTTGCTAGATATCCCCCTATGAGACGGTTATATAAAATGTAAAGCAACTTTGCAATAAATGTAATTATTTCAAGAGACAGTAATATTCTATAATATAAAAAGCCAGGTATTTTTGTCCGAAGCTGTCATGTGCACTAGAGACTGCGCGAGGACAAAGATACCTGGCCGTGAGGAAGGATCAGTTAGTGGTCAGGAGCGGGTGTGACGGGGAGCATGGTCGGGCGGGAGTGGTCGTGGTGGGGTGTGTGGCCGGATGGAAGTGGACGTGATTGGGGCGGGCCGGGATTGGGTGGGACAGGGGCGTATATACACATATTAACACATAAACATATAAGTATATAAGCATACACATATATAAAAATAACACAGTCCTCATATACCACAATGTAAAGGCACTTTAAGTCCTTAAAACTGCTTTGTGCAGTTATTATTTAAAAAAAAAAAAAAAAAATGCTACATTTGTTTAAAAAAAACAAAAAAACAACAACACTGCACTTTATTTTGGGGACGATTGAGGGGACATTTTTAAAATTAACCAGAGATTTGATCTCTGGTTAATTTTCGGAGAGCAAATTGCTTAAGCAAGCTCAAGGTAGCATTAACTAGCCACTTGTAATAGCTGGATATTTATTGTGCCCCCGTAAATGGGGAAATTTGGCCATTTACAGGTGCACAATAAATTAGCGCTCCACTTGTAATCTAGCCCAATATGTGATAATATCTTTAAGATAGAAAAATTGACAAAAATAATCTGTCAGAAATCTTTGGGAGAGCATGACATTGTGAATCGATTAATTAAATTAATTTACCAAAAAAAACAAAACAACATTACAGCCTTGAATATACAGCATCTTGCTATATAATAAAATATAAATCTATATTTCAGGATGAATAACCTTTGGATTATAATGTATCTTAAATAGAAACAATTTTTCCTCAAAAAGCATTTTATTTAAAAAAATTGTTTTTAAATAAAAAAAAAATCTGATTTAAATAAAAAAATGTATTTAAAAGAAATAAAAATAATTGATGTTTATCCACCCTGGTTACCCTCATATATACACTATCTAAAAAACAGAATTTATGCTTATCTGATAAATTACTTTCTCCAACGGTGTGTCCGGTCCACAGCGTCATCCTTACTTGTGGGAATTTCTCTTCCCCAACAGGAAATGGCAAAGAGTCCCAGCAAAGCTGGTCATATAGTCCCTCCTAGGCTCCGCCCACCCCAGTCATTCGACCGACGGACAGGAGGAAAATATATAGGAGAAACCATATGGTACCGTGGTGACTGTAGTTAGAGAAAATAATTCATCAGACCTGATTAAAAAACCAGGGCGGGCCGTGGACCGGACACACCGTTGGAGAAAGTAATTTATCAGGTAAGCATAAATTCTGTTTTCTCCAACATTGGTGTGTCCGGTCCACGGCGTCATCCTTACTTGTGGGAACCAATACCAAAGCTTTAGGACACGGATGAAGGGAGGGAGCAAATCAGGTCACCTAAACGGAAGGCACCACGGCTTGCAAAACCTTTCTCCCAAAAATAGCCTCCGAAGAAGCAAAAGTATCAAATTTGTAAAATTTGGCAAAAGTGTGCAGTGAAGACCAAGTCGCTGCCTTACATATCTGGTCAACAGAAGCCTCGTTCTTGAAGGCCCATGTGGAAGCTACAGCCCTAGTGGAGTGAGCTGTAATTCTTTCAGGAGGCTGCCGTCCGGCAGTCTCGTAAGCCAATTGGATGATGCTTTTAAGCCAAAAGGAAAGAGAGGTAGAAGTCGCTTTTTGACCTCTCCTCTTACCAGAATAGACAACAAACAAAGAAGATGTTTGTCTGAAATCTTTTGTAGCCTCTAAATAGAATTTTAGAGCACGGACTACGTCCAAATTGTGTAACAAACGTTCCTTCTTTGAAACTGGATTCGGACATAAAGAAGGAACAACTATCTCCTGGTTAATATTCTTGTTAGAAACAACCTTTGGAAGAAAACCAGGCTTAGTACGCAAAACCACCTTATCTGCATGGAACACCAGATAAGGCGGAGAACACTGCAAAGCAGATAACTCAGAAACTCTTCTAGCAGAAGAAATAGCAACCAAAAACAAAACTTTCCAAGATAGTAACTTAATATCTATGGAATGTAAAGGTTCAAACGGAACCCCTTGAAGAACTGAAAGAACTAGATTTAGACTCCAGGGAGGAGTCAAAGGTCTGTAAACAGGCTTGATCCTAACCAGAGCCTGAACAAATGCTTGAACATCTGGCACAGCTGCCAGTCTTTTGTGTAGTAAGACAGATAAAGCAGAGATCTGTCCCTTTAGAGAACTTGCAGATAATCCTTTCTCCAAACCTTCTTGTAGAAAGGAGAGAATCTTAGGGATTTATATCTTATTCCATGGGAATCCTTTGGATTCACACCAACAGATATATTTTTTCCATATCTTATGGTAAATCTTTCTAGTTACTGGTTTTCTGGCCTGAACCAGAGTATCTATCACAGAATCTGAAAACCCACGCTTTGAAAGAATCAAGCGTTCAATCTCCAAGCCGTCAGCTGGAGGGAGACCAGATTTGGATGTTCGAATGGACCCTGAACAAGAAGGTCCTGTCTCAAAGGTAGCTTCCATGGTGGAACCGATGACATATTCACCAGGTCTGCATACCAAGTCCTGCGTGGCCACGCAGGAGCTATCAAGATCACCGAGGCCCTCTCCTGTTTGATCCTGGCTACCAGCCTGGGAATGAGAGGAAACGGTGGAAACACATAAGCTAGGTTGAAGGTCCAAGGTGCTACTAGTGCATCTACTAGAGTCGCCTTGGGATCCCTGGATCTGGACCTGTAACACGGAACCTTGAAGTTCTGACGAGACGCCATCAGATCCATGTCTGGAATGCCCCATAATTGAGTCAGTTGGGCAAAGATCTCCGGATGGAGTTCCCACTCCCCCGGATGGAAAGTCTGACGACTCAGATAATCCGCTTCCCAGTTTTCCACACCTGGGATGTGGATCGCAGATAGATGGCAGGAGTGTTCCTCCGCCCATTGTATTATTTTGGTCACTTCTTTCATCGCCAGGGAACTCCTTGTTCCCCCCTGATGATTGATATACGCAACAGTCGTCATGTTGTCTGATTGGAATCTTATGAATCTGGCCTTTGCTAGTTGAGGCCAAGCCCTGAGAGCATTGAAAATCGCTCTTAGTTCCAGAATGTTTATCGGGAGAAGAGACTCTTCCTGAGACCATAGTCCCTGAGTCTTCAGGGATTCCCAGACCGCGCCCCAGCCCACTAGACTGGCGTCGGTCGTGACAATGATACACTCTGGTCTGCGGAAGCTCATTCCCTTGGATAGATGGTCCAGGGTCAGCCACCAACGGAGTGAATCTCTGGTCTTCTGATCTACTTGAATCATTGGAGACAAGTCTGTATAGTCCCCATTCCACTGTTTGAGCATGCACAGTTGTAATGGTCTTAGATGAATTCGTGCAAAAGGAACTATGTCCATTGCTGCAACCATCAACCCTACTACTTCCATGCACTGAGCTATGGAAGGACGTGGAACAGAATGAAGAACTTGACAAGCGCTTAGAAGCTTTGATTTTCTGACCTCTGTCAGAAAAAATCCTCATTTCTAAGGAATCTATTATTGTTCCCAAGAAGGGAACTCTTGTTGACGGAGACAGAGAACTTTTTTCTACGTTCACCTTCCATCCGTGCGATCTGAGAAAGGCCAGAAAAATGTCTGTATGAGCCTTTGCTTTTGACAGGGACGACGCTTGTATTAGAATGTCGTCCAGGTATGGTACTACTGCAATGCCCCTCGGCCTTGGAACCGCTAGAAGGGACCCGAGTACCTTTGTGAAAATCCTTGGAGCAGTGGCTAACCCGAATGGGAGGGCCACAAACTGGTAATGTTTGTCCAGAAAGGCGAACCTTAGGAACTGATGATGTTCTTTGTGGATAGGAATATGTAGGTATGCATCCTTTAGATCCACGGTAGTCATAAATTGACCTTCCTGGATAGTGGGTAGAATCGTTCGAATGGTTTCCATTTTGAACGATGGTACCCTGAGAAATTTGTTTAGGATCTTCAGATCCAAAATTGGTCTGAATGTTCCCTCTTTTTTGGGAACTACGAACAGATTTGAATAAAATCCCATTCCCTGTTCTTTTATTGGGACAGGGTGTATCACTCCCATTTTTAACAGGTCTTCTACACAATGTAAGAACGCCTGTCTCTTTATTTGGTTTAAGGATAAGTGAGACATGTGGAACCTTCCCCTTGGGGGTAGTTCCCTGAATTCCAGAAGATAACCCTGAGAAACTATTTCTAGTGCCCAGGGATCCTGAACATCTCTTGCCCAAACCTGAGCAAAGAGAGAGAGTCTGCCCCCTACTAGATCCGGTCCCGGATCGGGGGCTACTCCTTCATGCTGTCTTGTTAGCAGCAGCAGGCTTCTTGACCTGCTTACCCTTGTTCCAGCCCTGCATAGGTTTCCAGGCTGGTTTGGGCTGTGAGGCATTACCCTCTTGCTTAGAGGATGCAGAATTCGAGGCCGGTCCGTTCCTGAAATTGCGAAAGGAACGAAAATTAGACTTATTCTTGGCCTTGAACGGCCTATCTTGTGGAAGGGCGTGGCCCTTTCCCCCAGTGATGTCTGAGATAATCTCTTTCAATTCTGGTCCGAAGAGAGTTTTACCTTTGAAAGGGATGTTAAGCAATTTTGTCTTGGATGATACATCCGCTGACCAAGACTTTAGCCAAAGCGCTCTATGCGCCACAATTGCAAACCCTGAATTTTTCGCCGCTAATTGCAAGGCGGCATCTAAAATAAAAGAGTTAGCCAACTTAAGTGCGTGAACTCTGTCCATAACCTCCTCATATGGAGTCTCTCTACCGAGCGACTTTTCTAGTTCCTCGAACCAGAACCACGCTGCAGTAGTGACAGGAACAATGCACGAAATGGGTTGTAGAAGGTAACCTTGCTGTTCAAAAATCTTTTTAAGCAAACCTTCCAATTTTTTATCCATAGGATCTTTGAAAGCACAACTATCCTCGATAGGAATAGTAGTGCGCTTGTTTAAAGTAGAAACTGCCCCCTCGACCTTAGGGACTGTCTGCCATAAGTCCTTTCTGGGGTCGACCATAGGAAATAATGTCTTAAATATAGGAGGGGGAACAAAAGGTATGCCGGGCTTCTCCCACTCCTTATTCACTATGTCCGCCACCCGCTTGGGTATAGGAAAAGCGTCGAGGTGCACCGGAACCTCTAGGAACTTGTCCATTTTGCATAATTTCTCTGGAATGACCAAGTTGTCACAATCATCCAGAGTAGATAACACCTCCTTAAGCAGTGCGCGGAGATGTTCTAATTTAAATTTAAATGTCACAACATCAGGTTCAGCTTGTTGAGAAATTTTTCCTGAATCTGAAATTTCCCCATCTGACAAAACCTCCCTCATGGCCACTTCAGATTGGTGTGAGGGTATGACAGAACAATTATCATCAGCGCCCTCCTGCTCTTCAGTGTTTAAGACAGAGCAATCGCGCTTTCTCTGATATGCAGGCATTTTGGATAAAATATTTGCTATGGAGTTATCCATTACAGCCGTCAATTGTTGCATGGTAATAAGCATTGGCGCACTAGATGTACTAGGGGCCTCCTGCGTGGGCAAAACTGGTGTAGACACAGTAGGAGATGATGTAGTATCATGTCTACTCCCCTCATCTGAGGAATTATCTTGGGCAATTTCATTATCTGTGGCAGTACTGTCCTTACTTTGTTTGGACGCTATGGCACAATTATCACACAAATTTAAATGGGGAGACACATTGGCTTTCATACATATAGAACATAGCTTATCCGAAGGCACAGACATGTTAAACAGGCTTAAACTTGTCAACAAAGCACAAAAACAGAATTTATGTTTACCTGATAAATTACTTTCTCCAACGGTGTGTCCGGTCCACGGCGTCATCCTTACTTGTGGGATATTCTCTTCCCCAACAGGAAATGGCAAAGAGCCCAGCAAAGCTGGTCACATGATCCCTCCTAGGCTCCGCCTACCCCAGTCATTCGACCGACGTTAAGGAGGAATATTTGCATAGGAGAAACCATATGTTACCGTGGTGACTGTAGTTAAAGAAAATAAATTATCAGACCTGATTAAAAAAACCAGGGCGGGCCGTGGACCGGACACACCGTTGGAGAAAGTAATTTATCAGGTAAACATAAATTCTGTTTTCTCCAACATAGGTGTGTCCGGTCCACGGCGTCATCCTTACTTGTGGGAACCAATACCAAAGCTTTAGGACACGGATGAAGGGAGGGAGCAAATCAGGTCACCTAAATGGAAGGCACCACGGCTTGCAAAACCTTTCTCCCAAAAATAGCCTCAGAAGAAGCAAAAGTATCAAATTTGAAAATTTAGAAAAAGTGTGCAGTGAAGACCAAGTCGCTGCCTTACATATCTGATCAACAGAAGCCTCGTTCTTGAAGGCCCATGTGGAAGCCACAGCCCTAGTGGAGTGAGCTGTGATTCTTTCAGGAGGCTGCCGTCCGGCAGTCTCATAAGCCAATCGGATAATGCTTTTAATCCAGAAGGAGAGAGAGGTAGAAGTTGCTTTTTGACCTCTCCGTTTACCAGAATAAACAACAAACAAAGACAAAGTTTGTCTGAAATCCTTAGTAGCTGCTAAGTAAAATTTGAGAGCACGAACTACATCCAAGTTGTGCAACAAACGTTCCTTCTTTGAAACTGGATTAGGACACAAAGAAGGCACAACTATCTCCTGATTAATGTTTTTGTTAGAAACAACTTTTGGAAGAAAACCAGGTTTAGTACGCAAAACCACCTTATCTGCATGGAACACCAGATAAGGAGAAGAACACTGCAGAGCAGATAATTCTGAAACTCTTCTAGCAGAAGAAATTGCAACCAAAAACAAAACTTTCCAAGATAATAACTTAATATCAACGGAATGTAAGGGTTCAAACGGAACCCCCTGAAGAACTGAAAGAACTAGGATGAGACTCCAAGGAGGAGTCAAAATTTTGTAAACAGGCTTGATTCTAACCAGAGCCTGAACAAAGGCTAGAACATCTGGCACAGCTGCCAGCTTTTTGTGAAGTAACACAGACAAGGCAGAAATCTGTCCCATCAAGGAACTTGCAGATAATCCTTTTTCCAATCCTTCTCGAAGGAAGGATAGACTCTTAGGAATCTTAACCTTGTCCCAAGGGAATCCTGCAGATTCACACCAACAGATATACCAAATTATGTGGTAATTTTTCTGGTTACAGGCTTTCAGGCCTGAACAAGAGTATTAATAACAGAATCTGAGAACCCTCGCTTTGATAAGATCAAGCGTTCAATCTCCAAGCAGTCAGCTGGAGTGGGTCGAACGGACCTAGAACAAGAAGGTCTCGTCTCAAAGGTAGCTTCCATGGTGGAGCCGATGACATATTCACCAGATCTGCATACCAAGTCCTGCGTGGCCACGCAGGAGCTATCAAAATCACCGACGCCCTCTCCTGATTGATCCTGGCTACCAGCCTGGGGATGAGAGGAAACGGCGGGAACACATAAGCTAGTTTGAAGGTCCAAGGTGCTACTAGTGCATCCACTAGAGCCGCCTTGGGATCCCTGGATCTGTACCCGTAGTAAGGAACTCTGAAGTTCTGACGAGAGGCCATCAGATCCATGTCTGGAATGCCCCACGGTTGAGTGACTTGGGCAAAGATTTCCGGATGGAGTTCCCACTCCCCCGGATGCAATGTCTGACGACTCAGAAAATCCGCTTCCCAATTTTCCACTCCTGGGATGTGGATAGCAGAGATTCTACCCGAGACCAAAGACCCTGAGCTTTCAGGGATCCCCAGACCGCGCCCCAGCCCATCAGACTGGCGTCGGTCGTGACAATGACCCACTCTGGTCTGCGGAAGGTCATCCCTTGTGACAGGTTGTCCAGGGACAGCCACCAACGGAATGAGTCTCTGGTCCTCTGATTTACTTGTATCTTCGGAGACAAGTCTGAATAGTCCCCATTCCACTGACTGAGCATGAACAGTTGTAATGGTCTTAGATGAATGCGCACAAAAGGAACTATGTCCATTGCCGCTACCATCAAACCTATCACTTCCATGCACTGCGCTATGGAAGGAAGAGGAACGGAATGAAGTATCCGACAAGAGTCTAGAAGTTTTGTTTTTCTGGCTTCTGTCAGAAAAATCCTCATTTCTAAGGAGTCTATTATAGTTCCCAAGAAGGGAACCCTCGTTGACGGAGATAGAGAACTCTTTTCCACGTTCACTTTCCATCCGTGAGATCTGAGAAAGGCCAGGACAATGTCCGTGTGAGCCTTTACTTGAGGAAGGGACGACGCTCGAATCAGAATGTCGTCCAAGTAAGGTACTACAGCAATGCCCCTTGGTCTTAGCACCGCCAGAAGGGACCCTAGTACCTATGAGAAAATCCTAGGAGCAGTGGCTAATCCGAAAGAAAACGCCACGAACTGGAAATGCTTGTCCAGGAATGCAAACCTTAGGAACCGATGATGTTCCTTATGGATAGGAATATGTAGATACGCATCCTTGAAATCCACCTTGGTCATGAATTGACCTTCCTGGATGGAAGGAAGAAGTGTTCGAATGGTTTCCATCTTGAACGATGGAACCTTGAGAAACTTGTTCAAGATCTTGAGATCTAAGATTGGTCTGAACGTTCCCTCTTTTTTGGGAACTATGAACAGATTGGAGTAGAACCCCATCCCTTGTTCTCCTAATGGAACAGGATGAATCACTCCCATTTTTAGCAGGTCTTCTACCCAATGTAAGAGTGCCTGTCTTCTTATGTGGTCTGAAGACAACTGAGACCTGTGGAACCTCCCCCTTGGAGGAAGCCCCTTGAACTCCAGAGAATAACCTTGGGAGACTATTTCTAGCGCCCAAGGATCCAGAACATCTCTTGCCCCAGCCTGAGCAAAGAGAGAGAGTCTGCCCCCCACCAGATCCGGTCCCGGATCGGGGGCCCGCATTTCATGCTGTCTTGGTAGCAGTGGCAGGTTTCCTGGCCTGCTTTCCTTTGTTCCAGCCTTGCATAGGTCTCCAGGCTGGATTGGCTTGAGAAGTATTACCTTCCTGCTTAGAGGACGTAGCCCTTGGGGCTGATCCGTTTCTGCGAAAGGGACAAAACTTAGGTTTATTTTTGGTCTTGAAAAGACCTATCCTGAGGAAGGGCGTGGCCCTTGCCCCCAGTGATATCAGAGATAATCTCTTTCAAGTCAGGGCCAAAGAGTGTTTTTCCCCTTGAAAGGAATGTCAAGCAATTTGTTCTTGGAAGACGCATCCGCTGCCCAAGATTTTAACCAAAGCGCTCTGCGCCACAATAGCAAACCCAGAATTTTTTCGCCGCTAACCTAGCCAATTGCAAGGTGGCGTCTAGGGTGAAAGAATTAGCCAATTTAAGAGCACGAATTCTGTCCATAATCTCCCCATAAGAAGAAGAATTACTAATAATCGCCTTTCCTAGCTCATCAAACTAGAAACACGCGGCTGCAGTGACAGGGACAATGCATGCAATTGGTTGTAGAAGGGAACCTTGCTGAACAAACATCTTTAGCAGACCTTCTAATTTTTTATCCATAGGATCTTGGAAAGCACAACTATCTTCTATGGGTATAGTGGCGCGCTTGTGTAGAGTAGAAACCGCCCCCTCGACCTTGGGGACTGTCTGCCATCAGTCCTTTCTGGGGTCGACTATAGGAAAACAATTTTATAAATATGGGGGGAGGTACTAAAGGTATACCGGGCCTGTCCCATTCTTTACTAACAATGTACGCCACCCGCTTGGATATAGGAAAAGCTTCGGGGGGCCCCGGGGCCTCTAAGAACTTTTCCATTTTACATAGTGGTTCTGGAATGACCAGATAATCACAATCATCCAAATTGGATAACACCTCCTTAAGCAGAGCGCGGAGATGTTCCAACTTAAATTTAAAAGTAATCACATCAGGTTCAGCTTGTTGAGAAATGTTTCCTGAATCTGAAATTTCTCCCTCAGACAAAACCTCCCTGGCCCCCTCAGACTGGTGTAGGGGCCCTTCAGAAACCATATCATCAGCGTTCTCATGCTCTACAGAATTTTCTAAAACAGAGCAGTCGCGCTGTCGCTGATAAGTGGGCATATTGGCTAAAATGTTTTTGATAGAATTATCCATTACAGCCGTTAAATGTTGCATAGTAAGGAGTATTGGCGCACTAGATGTACTAGGGGCCTCCTGTATGGGCAAGACTGGTGTAGACGAAGGAGGGGATGATGCAGTACCATGCTTACTCCCCTCACTTGAGGAATCATCTTGGGCATCATTTTTACTAAATTTTTGTATGACATAAAATACATATAGTTAAATGAGAAGGAACCTTGGTTTCCCCACAGTCAGAACACAATCTATCTGGTAGTTCAGACATGTTAAACAGGCATAAACTTGATAACAAAGTACAAAAAACGTTTTAAAATAAAACCGTTACTGTCACTTTAAATTTTAAACTGAACACACTTTATTACTGAATATGTGAAAAAGTATGAAGGAATTGTTCAAAATTCACCAAAATTTCACCACAGGGTCTTAAAGCCTTAAAAGTATTGCACACCAAATTTGGAAGCTTTAACCCTTAAAATAACGGAACCGGAGCCGTTTTTATATTTAACCCCTTTACAGTCCCTGGAATCTGCTTTGCTGAGACCCAACCAAGCCCAAAGGGGAATACGATACCAAATGATGCCTTCAGAAAGACTTTTCTATGTAACAGAGCTCCACACACATGCAGTTGCATGCCATGCTGTCCTCAAAAACAAGTGCGCCATACCGGCGCGAAAATGAGGCTCTGACTATGATTAGGGAAAGCCCCTAAAGAATATATCAAAATACCCAGAATAAATGATTCCTCAAGGCTAAATATGTGTTAATAATGAATCGATTTAGCCCAGAAAAAGTCTACAGTCTTAATAAGCCCTTGTGAAGCCCTTATTTACTATCTTAATAAACATGGCTTACCGGATCCCATAGGGAAAATGACAGCTTCCAGCATTACATCGTCTTGTTAGAATGTGTCATACCTCAAGCAGTAAGAGACTGCACACTGTTCCCCCAACTGAAGTTAATTGCTCTCAACAGTCCTGTGTGGAACAGCCATGGATTTTAGTTACGGTGCTAAAATCATTTTCCTCATACAAACAGAAATCTTCATCTCTTTTCTGTTTCTGAGTAAATAGTACATACCAGCACTATTTTAAAATAACAAACTCTTGATTGAATAATAAAAACTACAGTTAAACACTAAAAAACTCTAAGCCATCTCCGTGGAGATGTTGCCTGTACAACGGCAAAGAGAATGACTGGGGTAGGCGGAGCCTAGGAGGGATCATGTGACCAGCTTTGCTGGGCTCTTTGCCATTTCCTGTTGGGGAAGAGAATATCCCACAAGTAAGGATGACGCCGTGGACCGGACACACCTATGTTGGAGAAAAACGTTTTAAAACAAAACCGTTACTGTCACTTTAAATTTTAAACAGAAACACTTTATTACTGAATATGTGAAAAACTATGAAGGAATTGTTCAAAAATTACCAAAATTTCACCACAGTGTCTTAAAGCATTAAGAGTATTGCACACCAAATTTCAGAGCTTTAACCCTTAAAATAACGGAACCGGAGCCGTTTACAAATTTAACCCCTATACAGTCCCAGCTACAGCTTTTGCTGAGATCTAACCAAGCCCAGAGGGGAATACGATACCAAATGACGCCTTCTAGAAACTTTTCCAGCTATTTTCAGGTCCTCACACATGCATCTGCATGTCTTGCTCTCAAAAACAACTGCGCAGTAAAGGCGCGAAAATGAGGCTCAGCCTACAACTGGGAAGGCCCTCCCTGACTGGAAAAGGTGTCTAACATAGTGCCTGCCGTTAAAAAACGTTCCCCAAGCTTATAAATGTGAAATATCATCATAAACATGTATAAAATGCCCAAATAAAGCAATCGATTTAGCCCATAAAAGTGTCTACCAGTTTTATAGCCCATATTAAGCCCTTTATTCTGTTTGAGACTAAGAAAATGGCTTACCTATCCCCATGAGGGGAAAAATGACAGCCTTCCAGCATTACACAGTCTTGTTAGAAATATGGCTAGTCATACCTTAAGCAGAAAAGTCTGCTAACTGTTTCCCCCAACTGAAGTTACTTCATCTCAACAGTCCTACGTGGAAACAGCAATCGATTTTAGTTACTGTCTGCTAAAATCATCTTCCTCTCACAAACAGAAATCTTCATCTTTTTCTGTTTCAGAGTAAATAGTACATACCAGCACTATTTTAAAATAACAAACACTTGATAGAAGAATAAAAAACTACATTTAAACACCAAAAACTCTTAACCATCTCCGTGGAGATGTTGCCTGTGCAACGGCAAAGAGAATGACTGGGGTGGGCGGAGCCTAGGAGGGACTATATGGCCAGCTTTGCTGGGACTCTTTGCCATTTCCTGTTGGGGAAGAGATATTCCCACAAGTAAGGATGACGCCGTGGACCGGACACACCAATGTTGGAGAAATAATTATTCATGATATAAATATAAAAAAAAAATGTTTTATAAGGGTAAAAAGAGATATGTATATGATGACAAGGTGCTTGAATGGAAAGGGCTATATTGTGTGTGTATGAGTGTATATATGTGTGTATTTATATATATATATATATATATACATACATAATATAATCACATATATACACATGTATATACATGTATACACAAACACATATATATATATATATATATATATATATATACACACATATATACACACTTCAGAGCCCTTTCCACTCAAATACCTTATATAAAATATTTATAACTACCTTCGGGTTTGGTGCTGTAGGTCTGACGCAGTGTTGTGTTAGCGTGTGAGCAAGCAATATGTGTTAGATTACTTTCAACTTGTAACATAAGCGCTGACCCACTCAAATTAAGTTTACTTTTAGCAGTTTGCGAGCAAACAAAAACATTTTTTTTAGCGTTTCATGTGTAATCTGGCCATACAGTATAATTTGGAAGCATAGCAAAGTGCAGCACTGCCTGAAGAGAAGAGATGGACATCCCCAATTTGCTTTTTGATGTATAGGTGAATATTAAATGTTAAAATAACTAAACTTATATTTATTGCAGTTGTAATTACTTGCAAATAAACTGATAAAATAGGGATCTACATCCTACACACAGCAGAAATATTTTTTTTTAATCCACTTTTCTCTCTCCTTGCAGGGGGTAAAATAGATGAGCTGCAGTGCACGCTGCCCAAGGATTTGCGTGGAAGAGACATGCGCACTGTACCAGTTGAGATGTTCAGCTACTGTTCACAGCTGGAAGATGAGAACAGCTCTGGTCCTGGGGACAGGCAGGTGCCACCTTGCGCCAAAGGTAGCCCTGTCCCATCTGAGCCAGAGCCAGCTCCGGACTGTCCCCAAAGACAGCGTTACCGGCCTGCCAGTGTCAGGCGTGCAATTGGAACAGTGATTATAGCTGGTGTGGTGTGCGGTGTGGTTTGTATTATGATGGTCGTAGCAGCTGCCTATGGATGTATCTACGCCTCCCTAATGGCCAAATACCATCGGGAGCTGAAGAAAAGGCAGCCACTGATGGGGGACACTGAGGGCGAGCAGGAGGAACAAAGGCAAATCTCCTCTGTGGCATGAAGGTCCCACTCATAATTCCACCACTCGACTAGCTGTTACAATGTATCATTCTCTTGGAGAGAATATGTCTCTGTGTACCCCTCTCTGATGATATTGCAAACTGAGCCCTGTTGGCAACGAATACCAGAGCTGCAATAACATAAACTCACCTTCTGCCAACTTTAATAACTGTGGCACAGTTAAAGAGGTTTCATTCTACAAGTACAAATCAGAGTTTTTAGTCCAGTGTTGCTAAAACTCTGAGGTTTTTTTTTTATCTGGAGCTCTGAAATAAATGAGGGTCATTTCTAAATATCAACATTGAGAAGAAAAATGCTAAACTATCAGAGATCAGACAGATTGCATATATGATGGTTAATGAAAGTGGATGAAAATGCACATGCAGGACTGTATATGTAATCCTTTCAATGCAAAAAATAGTCTGTAATCTTGATGCTGAAAGCACAGCAAACATCCCAGGGGAATGGGTGGGTCGGTAGAAAAGGCATTTTCTTATTAGCCAAAGGTGTTTTCTGTATTGTAAGTACCTTTAGCTGAGATGGTACCGGGCAATATTAACAAGGAAAACTTTCTAGTATCACCAGTTACTGTGTTAATAAGACGCTGACTCACTAAAATTCATGTCTCTATAGTTTAGTGAATCAGCATCACAGAATAACATTGTCTGATGAAATGATGCTGAGTGCCAGTTATAAGCAGTGTCTATAAGCTTGTGGGATGTGGAAATGAACTAGTTAATCTCCCCAGACATAAACCTGTGTTCCTAAGAATGGGGCTACTGTACATGCATAAAACTAACTAAAAGATTAGTGTGAAGCTGCCATCATACCTATGTATATTACGTATGTGCACAAAATGTTACCTATGAGTTTAATAGGCAAAGCCTACATTTTATTAATAACATATAAAAACATAATTTATGCTTACCTGATAAATTCCTTTCTTCTGTTGTGTGATCAGTCCACGGGTCATCATTACTTCTGGGATATAACTCCTCCCCAACAGGAAATGCAAGAGGATTCACCCAGCAGAGCTGCATATAGCTCCTCCCCTCTACGTCACTCCCAGTCATTCGACCAAGAATCAACGAGAAAGGAGAAACCAAGGGTGAAGTGGTGACTGGAGTATAATTTAAAAAATATTTACCTGCCTTAAAAAACAGGGCGGGCCGTGGACTGATCACACAACAGAAGAAAGGAATTTATCAGGTAAGCATAAATTATGTTTTCTTCTGTTATGTGTGATCAGTCCACGGGTCATCATTACTTCTGGGATACCAATACCAAAGCAAAAGTACACGGATGACGGGAGGGATAGGCAGGCTCATTATACAGAAGGAACCACTGCCTGAAGAACCTTTCTCCCAAAAATAGCCTCCGAAGAAGCAAAAGTGTCAAATTTGTAAAATTTGGAAAAAGTATGAAGCGAAGACCAAGTTGCAGCCTTGCAAATCTGTTCAACAGAGGCCTCATTCTTAAAGGCCCAAGTGGAAGCCACAGCTCTAGTAGAGTGAGCTGTAATTCTTTCAGGAGGCTGCTGTCCAGCAGTCTCATAGGCTAAACGAATTATGCTACGAAGCCAGAAGGAGAGAGAGGTAGCCGAAGCCTTATGACCTCTCCTCTGACCAGAGTACACGACAAACAGGGAAGACGTTTGTCGAAAATCCTTAGTTGCCTGCAAGTAGAACTTGAGGGCACGAACTACATCCAGATTGTGTAGAAGACGTTCCTTCTTTGAAGAAGGATTCGGGCACAGGGAAGGAACCACGATCTCTTGATTGATGTTCCTGTTAGTGACTACCTTAGGTAAGAACCCAGGTTTAGTACGCTGAACTACCTTATCTGAATGAAAAATCAAATAAGGAGAATCACAATGTAAAGCTGATAACTCAAAGACTCTCCGAGCCGAAGAAATAGCCATTAAAAATAACACTTTCCAAGATAACAACTTTATATCAATGGAATGAAGGGGTTCAAACGGAACTCCTTGTAGAACGTTAAGAACAAGGTTTAGACTCCATGGCGGAGCAACAGTTTTAAACACAGGCTTGATTCTAGCTAAAGCCTGACAAAAGGCCTGGACGTCTGGATTTTCTGACAGACGCCTGTGCAACAAGATGGACAGAGCTGAGATCTGTCCCTTTAATGAACTAGCCGATAAACCCTTTCCTAAACCTTCTTGTAGAAAGGACAATATCCTAGGAATCCTAACCTTACTCCAGGAGTAACCTTTGGATTCGCACCAGTATAGGTATTTACGCCATATCTTATGGTAAATCCTTCTGGTAACAGGCTTCCTAGCCTGTATCAGGGTATCAATAACCGACTCAGAAAAACCACGTTTTGATAAAATCAAGCGTTCAATTTCCAAGCAGTCAGCTTCAGAGAAGTTAGATTTTGATGTTTGAATGGACCCTGTATCAGAAGGTCCTGTCTTAGAGGTAGAGACCAAGGCGGACAGGATGACATGTCCACTAGATCTGCATACCAAGTCCTGCGTGGCCATGCAGGCGCTATTAGAATCACTGATGCTCTCTCCTGTTTGATTTTGGCAATCAATCGAGGAAGCAGCGGGAAGGGTGGAAACACATAAGCCATCCCGAAGTTCCAAGGTGCTGTCAAAGCATCTATCAGAATCGCTCCCGGATCCCTGGATCTGGACCCGTAGCGAGGAAGTTTGGCGTTCTGGCGAGACGCCATGAGATCTATCTCTGGTTTGCCCCAACGTCGAAGTATTTGGGCAAAGACCTCCGGATGAAGTTCCCACTCCCCCGGATGAAAAGTCTGGCGACTCAAGAAATCCGCCTCCCAGTTCTCCACTCCCGGGATGTGGATTGCTGACAGGTGGCAAGAGTGAGACTCTGCCCAGCGAATTATCTTTGATACTTCCATCATTGCTAGGGAGCTTCTTGTCCCTCCTTGATGGTTGATGTAAGCTACAGTCGTGATGTTGTCCGACTGAAACCTGATGAACCCCCGAGTTTTTAACTGGGGCCAAGCCAGAAGGGCATTGAGAACTGCTCTCAATTCCAGAATGTTTATTGGTAGGAGACTTTCCTCCTGATTCCATTGTCCCTGAGCCTTCAGAGAATTCCAGACAGCGCCCCAACCTAGTAGGCTGGCGTCTGTTGTTACAATTGTCCAGTCCGGCCTGCTGAATGGCATCCCCCTGGACAGATGTGGCCGAGAAAGCCACCATAGAAGAGAGTTTCTGGTCTCTTGATCCAGATTCAGAGTAGGGGACAAGTCTGAGTAATCCCCATTCCACTGACTCAGCATGCACAATTGCAGCGGTCTGAGATGTAGACGTGCAAAGGGTACTATGTCCATTGCTGCTACCATTAAGCCGATCACCTCCATGCATTGAGCTACTGACGGGAGTTGAATGGAATGAAGGACACGGCATGCATTTAGAAGCTTTGTTAATCTGTCTTCTGTCAGATAAATCTTCATTTCTACAGAATCTATAAGAGTCCCCAAGAATGGAACGCTTGTGAGAGGAAAGAGAGAACTCTTCTTTTCGTTCACTTTCCATCCATGCGACCTTAGAAATGCCAGAACTAACTCTGTATGAGACTTGGCAGTTTGAAAGCTTGAAGCTTGTATCAGAATGTCGTCTAGGTACGGAGCTACCGAAATTCCTTGCGGTCTTAGTACCGCCAGAAGGGCACCCAGAACCTTTGTGAAGATTCTTGGAGCCGTAGCCAATCCGAATGGAAGAGCTACAAACTGGTAATGCCTGTCTAAGAAGGCAAACCTTAGATACCGGTAATGATCTTTGTGAATCGGTATGTGAAGGTAAGCATCCTTTAAATCCACTGTGGTCATGTACTGACCCTTTTGGATCATGGGTAAGATTGTCCGAATAGTTTCCATTTTGAACGATGGAACTCTTAGGAATTTGTTTAGGATCTTTAAATCCAAGATTGGCCTGAAAATTCCCTCTTTTTTGGGAACCACAAACAGGTTTGAGTAAAACCCTTGTCCTTGTTCCGACCGCGGAACCGGATGGATCACTCCCATTAATGACAGATCTTGTACACAGCGTAGAAACGCTTCTTTCTTTATCTGGTTTGTTGACAACCTTGACAGATGAAATCTCCCTCTTGGGGGAGAGAATTTGAAGTCTAGAAGGTATCCCTGAGATATGATCTCTAGCGCCCAGGGATCCTGAACATCTCTTGCCCAAGCCTGGGCGAAGAGAGAGAGTCTGCCCCCCACTAGATCCGGTCCCGGATCGGGGGCCCTCGATTCATGCTGTCTTAGGGGCAGCAGCAGGTTTCCTGGCCTGCTTGCCCTTGTTCCAGGACTGGTTAGGTTTCCAGCCTTGTCTGTAACGAGCAACAGCTCCTTCCTGTTTTGGTGCAGTGGAAGTTGGTGCTGCTCCTGCTTTGAAATTCCGAAAGGGACGAAAATTAGACTGTCTAGCCTTAGCTTTGGCTTTGTCTTGAGGCAGGGCGTGGCCCTTACCTCCTGTAATGTCAGCGATAATTTCTTTCAAACCGGGCCCAAATAAAGTTTGCCCCTTGAAAGGTATATTAAGTAATTTGGACTTAGAAGTTACATCAGCTGACCAGGATTTTAGCCACAGCGCCCTACGTGCCTGAATGGCGAATCCTGAGTTCTTAGCCGTAAGTTTGGTTAAATGTACTACGGCCTCCGAAATGAATGAATTAGCTAGTTTAAGGACTCTAAGGCTGTCCGTAATGTCGTCCAGCGTAGCTGAACTAAGGTTCTCTTCCAGAGACTCAATCCAAAATGCTGCCGCAGCCTTAATCGGCGCGATGCATGCAAGGGGTTGCAATATAAAACCTTGTTGAACAAACATTTTCTTAAGGTAACCCTCTAATTTTTTATCCATTGGATCTGAAAAAGCACAGCTATCCTCCACCGGGATAGTGGTACGCTTAGCTAAAGTAGAAACTGCTCCCTCCACCTTAGGGACCGTTTGCCATAAGTCCCGTGTGGTGGCGTCTATTGGAAACATCTTTCTAAATATTGGAGGGGGTGAGAACGGCACACCGGGTCTATCCCACTCCTTAGTAACAATTTCAGTTAGTCTCTTAGGTATAGGAAAAACGTCAGTACTCGCCGGTACCGCAAAGTATTTATCCAACCTACACAATTTCTCTGGTATTGCAACAGTGTTACAATCATTAAGAGCCGCTAAAACCTCCCCTAGTAATACACGGAGGTTCTCCAATTTAAATTTAAAATTTGAAATATCTGAATCCAATCTGTTTGGATCAGAACCGTCACCGACAGAATGAAGCTCTCCGTCCTCATGCTCTGCAAGCTGTGACGCAGTATCAGACATGGCTCTAGTATTATCAGCGCACTCTGTTCTCACCCCAGAGTGATCACGCTTGCCTCTTAGTTCTGGTAATTTAGCCAAAACTTCAGTCATAACAGTAGCCATATCTTGTAATGTTATCTGTAATGGCCGCCCAGATGTACTAGGCGCCACAATATCACGCACCTCCCGGGCGGGAGATGCAGGTACTGACACGTGAGGCGAGTTAGTCGGCATAACTCTCCCCTCGCTGTTTGGTGAAATTTGTTCAATTTGTACAGATTGGCTTTTATTTAAAGTAGCATCAATACAGTTAGTACATAAATTTCTATTGGGCTCCACCTTGGCATTGGAACAAATGACACAGGTATCTTCCTCTGAATCAGACATGTTTAACACACTAGCAAATAAACTTGCAACTTGGTTACAATCTTATTTAACAAAAACGTACTGTGCCTCAAAGAAGCACTAAACGATTAAATGACAGTTGAAATAATGAACTGAAAAACAGTTATAGCATCAATCCTTGAAAATAACACAACTTTTAGCAAAGGTTTGTTCCCATTAGTAAAGTAACAATAATTAAATTTGAAACATAAAAAT
This sequence comes from Bombina bombina, assembly GCF_027579735.1. Classification (NCBI taxonomy): domain Eukaryota; kingdom Metazoa; phylum Chordata; class Amphibia; order Anura; family Bombinatoridae; genus Bombina; species Bombina bombina. Next base: position 1,053,615,771 of record NC_069504.1, read on the forward strand.
TACAGAGCAACGTTTTTAATCACAGTCAATATATAAGTCTCACAGCTCTGCTGAGAGAATCTACCTCCCTTCAAAGAAGTTTGAAGCCCCCTGAGTTCTGTTAGAGATGAACCGGATCATGCAGGAAATACAAGAGTAACTGACTGGAAATTTTTGATGCGTAGCAAAGAGCGCCAAAAACGGCCCCTCCCCCTCACACAACAGCAGTGAGAGAGAAACGAAACTGTCACAATTAAAACAAGCAACTGCCAAGTGGAAAAATAATGCCCAAACATTTATTCACTCAGTACCTCAGAAAATGCAAACGATTCTACATTCCAGCAAAAACGTTTAACATAATAAATACCTATTAAAAGGTTTAATGTACTTTTAACAGAGTAATTCCAGTGAAATACCATCCCCAGAATACTGAAGTGTAGAGTATACATACATGTCATTATAACGGTATGGCAGGATTTTCTCATCAATTCCATTCAGAAAATAAAAACTGCTACATACCTCAATGCAGATTCATCTGCCCGCTGTCCCCTGATCTGAAGCTTTTACCTCCCTCAGATGGCCGAGAAACAGCAATATGATCTTAACTACTCCGGTTAAAATCATAGTAAAAACTCTGGTAGATTCTTCTTCAAACTCTGCCAGAGAGGCAATAACACGCTCCGGTGCTATTGTAAAATAACAAACTTTTGATTGAAGTTATAAAAACTAAGTATAATCACCATAGTCCTCTCACACATCCTATCTAGTCGTTGGGTGCAAGAGAATGACTGGGAGTGACGTAGAGGGGAGGAGCTATATGCAGCTCTGCTGGGTGAATCCTCTTGCATTTCCTGTTGGGGAGGAGTTATATCCCAGAAGTAATGATGACCCGTGGACTGATCACACATAACAGAAGAAAGAGCACGTTTTAAATATTACAGTTTTTTTTCGCAAGAAATAAATATTTAAAACGGGTTCTTAAAAACTGGGCTTTATATCCCTGATATTTATTACCAATGTGGAACTTAAAGAGACATGAAACGCACATTTTTTTCTTTCACTATTTAGAAAGAGCACTCAATTTTAAACAACTTTACAATTTTCTTCTATTTTTTTAATTTGTTTCATTCTCTTGAGATCCTTTGTTGAAAAGCATATCTAAATAGGCTCAGTAGCAGCTGCTGATTGGTGGCTGTACATAGATGCCTCGTGTAATTGCCTCACTCATGTGCATTGCTATTTTTTTCAACAAAGGATATCTGAAGAATGAAGCAAACGAAATAATAGAAGTAAATTGGAAAGTTGTTTAAAATTGTATTCTCTGGGGCCGATATATCAAAGTGCAGCAGACATGATCTGCTGTCCGCCGCACATCGATAAATGCCGACAGCTAATCGGCCGCTAGCAGGGCGTATCAATCAACCCGATCGTATGTGATCGGGCGGATTGCTGTCCGTCACATTAGAGGTAGCGCACAAGTTAAGGAGCAGCGTTCTTAAGACCGCTGCTTCTTAACTCCTGTTTCTGGCGAGCCTGAAGGCTTGCGTGGAAACGGGTGTATACGGCCCCATTTGGGCCGTGACAAATCAGCCCCTCTATCAATTCAAAATGTTACTAGGTTTACATAAAAGTTAGTAATTAACAGTAAAATGATTACAAAAAATACAAAACCAAATGCACATTATAATAAATAATACTAGTAAATTCTGAATATATACGTACTAATGATTGCCTGCTTCAGTACCTTAGTTATTTTTTGTATCCCTTTAAAACTAGTACAGATTAGTCAATCTTGTTCACACAAATTCTGCAAGAAAGAAATTCCCTGCACCCAAAATTCTTAGCCACTCTTTACTGTTTGTTATAAAATGTTTTATTGCTTTTACAATCACTCTCTTTCTCTGTGTATGTGTATATATATATATATATATATATCTCAAAAGTCAAAATAGCGTATAGCCCAGCACTCCAACCAGGTGGAGCAGCCACAACCTGGGTGCAATCCTTATAAGAGATAGTTAAAGAACAATGTAGAAGAAGGGCACTCTCAGGGTTTGTATAGAGACAAATATTTTCTTTATTCCTAGAACATTAATACATGGTCGACGTTTCGGCCCTCAGTTGGGCCTTCATCAGGACAGGTATTATCTTTAAACTGCCGAGTGGCAGTAGTCATAGATCCAAACAAGCAAAATCTATGACTACTGCCACTCGGCAGTTTAAAGATAATACCTGTCCTAATGAAGGCCCAACTGAGGGCCGAAACGTCGACCATGTATTAATGTTCTAGGAATAAAGAAAATATTTGTCTCTATACAAACCCTGAGAGTGCCCTTCTTCTACATTGTTCTTTATATATATATATATATATATATATATATATATATATATATATATATATATATATCTGTATTTATTTAGATTAGTGGTTTTTATTTATTTATATATATGTGTATATATATATATATATATATATATATATATTTATTTATATATATTAAGGAATAAATACTTACTATGAAAAGAAGAGTTCACTAATGGATTTTAGTATTTTGAGCTGCAGAGTAAAAACTTGATAATTGCTATATTTACAAATAAATATTAAAGGGACATTAAACACTTTGAGATGGTAATATAAAATTATAAATTGTGTATATATATATATATATATATATATATATATATATATATATATATATATATATATATAAATTAAACAGGACGGCCGGCACTTGCTTCTGTTAAAAAGTCCAAATTTATTCAACAAAAATTTAAAAGGAAACGCTGCAATGAGTAGCTGACAGCAAACAGCAAAAAGCAATTGTGTTAGTCTTATATATATAAATAAACTCTCCAATATACTGTACTTTCATTATTCCTTTTGTCCCCGTTTCCTATATGCATTCTAAAATTGTGAGCTTTTCAGTTCCTATTAGAAATGGAAGTGCAGAACACTGTTATATTCCACACAGCCATTGGCTGCACACTTTAGTGACCTTTTTTAACTGTCTCTAATTGGCCACAGCAGAGAAGGTAACCTAAGTTACAACATGGCAGCTCCCATTGTTTTATAGAGACTAAAACAATACGCTTATTTTGTCAATATTTAAACAGCTAATGAAACTTTAAAAAAATGTTTTTGTTATTCTCAGATCAATTTTTTCTTTGAATGAATCTTTCTATCTAGCATTTAATGTCCCTTTAAGTACTAACAGTAAGCTGTTTAAATTTAAATATTTTCATTCCCATATTGGCAATGCCTAATGCTTATAAAATTTGTATAAAAAATGATGTCAAATATTTTTTTTCAGGGACCCTAAAAATGGTCACCTCCTTCAGTTTTGCACAGCTGTTTTGTACTGTATAATCCCATAGCCCTGCAGCTTTGGAGGAACCACACTTATATATATATATTTTATAAACAGAGCCATAGGTCTGTTAACACTTGCATAATGTTTTTAAAGTAACACATTTTATGGACTGTTTTCAGAAGGGCAGCATTTTTTTACACTGATTGATTCATTAAAAAATTATATTTCAACTATTAATTTAATGTTAAAGTATTCTGCAGGTTAGGATGATACTGAAGCAAGCAATACAAATATGAGGGAAATGGAAAGAAAATGGGAAATATATATATTTTTATACTTTAATGGAGAGATATTTTAGCCCATTTCCTGCACTTTGTTGTACTAAATGTCCTTATTCTATGTATAAATAAATAAAGTAGTTTCACTTTGAAAGCACTTAACTAAACAAATGTAATCATAAATGGTGTCAATTTGTTCTTAAATTTCCTGTGCTTGAATTTTTTGTCCGAAGCTGCATCATTATGTGGATATTATTCCTAGAGAGTACTGAGGGTAGTAAGGTTCACTATCATTTAAGGGTTTTAATGTAGTTAGTATGGGAGGTGGGTATAGGTGTGTATGGGCATTATTTCAAGGGGACAAAAAATTCAAATATCTCCCCTGGCAATAATAATTTTAATATAGACAATTACTTATATACATATAATTGGATATAAAAAGCTACATTTCAGGGAACATTTAATTCCTCTTGTCCCCACCTCCAAACACTGATGGAGGTGAATATACATTTTTAGGGCACGTTTAATCTGTTTGTTTGCATTTACATTTATCATTGCATTTAACTGTTTGTACAGACCCGCCCCTGCTCTTCAACAACCAATTACAAGAAAGCAGGGCCAGTCAATCATCCAGAACCACCACCTCTGAGGTACGGAGAGGTTAAGAAGCAATAGTCCTTTTACTTTTAGTTTCTGAAATGGTTAGCAGACTCATATGAGCAAACCTGGACCTCAGCTACTCCAAAGAAGTCTCTGCTGCTTTATAAATAGAGTTCATAGCAATGAAGCCATAGATCACATCAATATGGCATGAAGCACACTGGCCCTTTAAAGAACCATAACCCCAAACACAACCTAACCTCACTACACTATTAACCCCTAAAGCATAATAACCACCAACACAATTCTAACCCCACCACACTATTAACCCCATAAAGTGCCATAACCACCAATGCAACCTAACCCCACAACACTATTAACCCCTAAAGTACCTTAACCCCTACACAACCTTACCCTACTATACTATTAACCCTTATTGACACATAAGCAACAGCAGTAAGCAAACAAAAACATAATTTATGCTTACCTGATAAATTTATTTCTCTTGTGATGTATCGAGTCCACGGATTCATCCATACTTGTGGGATATTCTCCTTCCCTACAGGAAGTGGCAAAGAGAGCACCTACAGCAGAGCTGTCTATATAGCTCCTCCCTTAGCTTCACCCCCCAGTCATTCGACCGAAGGCTAGGAAGAAAAAGGACAAACTATAGGGTGCAGTGGTGACTGAAGTTTTTTAAATAAAAATATACTGCCTGTCTTAACAAACAGGGCGGGCCGTGGACTCGATACATCACAAGAGAAATAAATTTATCAGGTAAGCATAAATTATGTTTTCTCTTGTAAGATGTATCGAGTCCACGGATTCATCCATACTTGTGGGATACCAATACCAAAGCTTTAGGACACGGATGAAGGGAGGGACAAGACAGGGACCTTAAACGGAAGGCACCACTGCTTGTAGAACCTTTCTCCCAAAAATAGCCTCCGAAGAAGCAAAAGTATCGAATTTGTAAAATTTGGAAAAAGTATGAAGCGAAGACCAAGTCGCCGCCTTACAAATCTGTTTAACAGAAGCCTCATTTTTTAGTTTAGGCTCCATGGTGGAGCAACAGGTTTAAATATAGGCTTGATCCTGACCAAGGCCTGACTAAATGCTTGAACGTCTGGGACATCTGCCAGACGTTTGTGTAGAAGAATAGACAAAGCAGATATTTGTCCTTTTAAAGAACTAGCTGATAATCCCTTCTCCAATCCTTCTTGGAGAAAAGACAATATTCTAGGAATCCTAATCTTACTCCATGAGTAACCCTTGGATTCACACCAATAAAAATATTTGCACCAAATCTTATGATAAATCTTCCTGGTGACAGGCTTTCTAGCTTGAATCAGGGTATCAATGACCGACTCAGAGAAACCACGCTTTGATAGAATCAGGCGTTCAATCTCCAAGCAGTCAGACGCAGAGAAATTAGATTTGGATGCGTGAATGGACCTTGGATTAGAAGGTCTTGCCTCATTGGCAGAGACCACGGTGGAACTGATGACATGTCCACTAGGTCTGCATACCAAGTCCTGCGTGGCCAGGTGCTATCAGAATCACCGAAGCCCTCTCCTGCTTGATTCTGGCAACCAGACGTGGAAGGAGAGGAAACGGTGGAAATACATAGGCCAGATTGAAGGACCAGGGTACTGCTAGAGCATCTATCAGTACCGCCTGGGGATCCCCGGGACCTGGACCCGTAACAAGGAAGTTTGGCATTCTGTCGGGACGCCATCAGATCCAATTCTGGTGTGCCCCATAGCTGAGTCAGCTGGGCAAATACCTCTGGATGGAGCTCCCACTCCCCCGGATGAAAAGTCTGACGACTTAGGAAATCCGCCTCCCAGTTCTCTACTGCTGGGATATAGATTGCTGAGAGATGGCAAGAGTGATCCTCCGCCCATCGGATTATTTTGGTCACCTCCATCATCGCTAGAGAACTCCGTGTTCCTCCTTGATGATTGATATAAGCTACAGTCGTGATGTTGTCCGACTGAAATCTGATGAATTTGGCCGCAGCAAGCTGAGGCCACGCCTGAAACGCATTGAATATCGCTCTCAGTTCTAGAATGTTTATCGGGAGGAGAGTTTCCTCCTGAGACCATAAGCCCTGTACTTTCAGGGAGTTCCAGACTGCACCCCAGCCTAGTAGGCTGGCATCTGTTGTTACTATGAGCCACTCTGGCCTGCGGAAACACATTCCCTGAGACAGGTGGTCCTGAGACAACCACCAGAGAAGAGAATCTCTGGTCTCCTGGTCCAGATACAGTTGAGGAGATAAATCTGCATAATCCCCATTCCACTGTTTGAGCATGCATAGTTGCAGTGGTCTGAGGTGTAGGCGGGCAAAAGGAACTATGTCCATTGCCGCTACCATGAGTCTGATTACCTCCATGCACTGAGCCACTGATGGCCGAGGAATGGAATGAAGAGCTCGGCAAGTGGTTAAGAGTTTTGATTTTCTGACCTCCGTTAGAAATATTTTCATTTCTACCGAGTCTATCAGAGTCCCTAGGAAGGAAACTCTTGGGAGAGGGAAGAGAGAACTCTTTTTTATGTTCACGTTCCACCCGTGAGATCTTAGAAAAGCCAACACGATGTCCGTGTGAGACTTGGCTAATGGGAAAGTCGACGCCTGAATTAAGATGTCGTCTAGATAAGGCGCCACTGCTATCCCCCGCGGCCTTAGCACCGTCAAAAGGGACCCTAGCACTTTTGTGAAAATTCTGGGAGCCGTGGCCAACCCGAAGGGAAGGGCCACGAACTGGAAATGCCTGTCCAGAAAGGCAAATCTGAGGAATTGATGATGATCTCTGTGAATAGGGATGTGTAGATACGCATCCTGTAAGTCCACGGTAGTCATATATTGACCCTCCTGGATCATTGGTAGAATGGTCCGAATAGTCTCCATCTTGAATGATGGTACTCTTAGGAATTTGTTTAGAATTTTGAGATCCAAGATTGGTCTGAAAGTTCCCTCTTTTTTGGGAACCACAAACAGGTTTGAGTAAAACCCTAGCCCTTGTTCCTCTTTTGGAACTGGGGGATCACTCCCATGGTATGTAGGTCTTCTACACAGCATAAGAACGCCTCTCTCTTTGTCTGGTTTGCAGACAATTGAGAAATGTGAAATCTCCCCCTTGGGGGGGAGTCTTTGAAGTCCAGAAGATATCCCTGGGACACAATGTCTAAAGCCCAGGAATCGTGAACATCTCTTGCCCAAGCCTGAGCGAAGAGAGAGAGTCTGCCCCCTACTAGATCTGGTCCCGGATCGGGGGCTACTCCTTCATGCTGTCTTAGAGGCAGCTGCAGGCTTCTTGGCCTGTTTACCCTTGTTCCAAGCCTGGTTAGGTCTCCAGACTGACTTGGATTGGGCAAAATTCCCCTCTTGATTTGCAGCAGAGGAAGCTGAAGCGGGACCACCCTGGTTTCGAAAGGAACGAAAATTATTTTGTTTGGTCCTCATTTTATTTGTTTTATCCTGAGGGAGGGCATGGCCTTTCCCTCCAGTGATGTCTGAAATAATCTCTTTCAGTTCAGGCCCGAATAGGGTCTTTCCTATGAAAGGGATGTTCAAAAGTTTCGATTTTGATGACACATCCGCAGACCAGGACTTAAGCCATAACGCTTTACGTGCTAAAATGGCAAAACCTGAATTATTTGCCGCTAATTTAGCCAGTTGGAAAGCGGCATCTGTAATGAAAGCATTAGCCAACTTAAGGGCCTTAATTCTGTCCATAATCTCCTCTAATGGAGCCTCCATCTGAAGAGCCTCTTCTAGAGCCTCAAACCAGAAAGCAGCTGCAGTAGTTACAGGAACAATGCATGCAATAGGTTGGAGAAGAAAACCTTGATGAACAAATATTTTCTTCAGGAGACCCTCTAATTTTTTATCCATAGGATCTTTGAAAGCACAACTGTCTTCGATAGGTATAGTTGTACGCTTAGCCAGAGTAGAAATAGCTCCCTCCACCTTAGGAACTGTCTGCCACGAGTCCCGCATGGTGTCAGATATGGGAAACATTTTCTTAAAAACAGGAGGGGAAGCGAACGGAACACCTGGTCTATCCCACTCCTTAGCAATAATATTCACAATCCTCTTAGGGACTGGAAAAACATCAGTGTAAACAGGAACCTCTAAATATTTGTCCATTTTACACAATTTCTCTGGGACCACTATAGGGTCACAATCATCTAGAGTCGCTAATACCTCCCTGAGCAATAAGCGGAGGTGTTCAAGCTTAAATTTAAAGGCCGTCATATCAGAATCTGTCTGAGGGAGCGTCTTTCCTGAATCAGAAATTTCTCCCTCAGATAACAAATCCCTTATCCCTACCTCAGAACATTGTGAGGGTATATCAGATACGGCTACTAAAGCGTCAGACGGCTCAGCATTTGTTCTTAACCATGAGCTGTCACGCTTTCCTTGCAAACCAGGCAGTTTAGATAAAACCTCAGTGAGGGTTGTATTCATAACTGTGGCCATGTCTTGTAAAGTAAATGAATTTGACGCACTAGAGGTACTTGGCGTCACTTGTGCGGGCGTTACTGGTTGTGACACTTGGGGAGAGCTAGATGGCAAATCCTCATTCCCTTCTGTCTGAGAATCATCTATGGCATTATTTTTAAGTGCTAAAATATGCTCTTTATAATTTATAGACATATCAGTGCAATTGGGACACATTCTAAGAGGGGGTTCCACAATGGCTTCTAAACACATTGAACAAGGATTTTCCTTGATGTCAGACATGTCAAACAGGCTAGTAATGTAACGAGCAAGCTTGGAGAACACTTTATTCAATGAAAAACAACACTTTCAAAAAAACGGTAATGTGCCTTTAAGAGAAAAAAACATGTACACTTTCTGCAAAACTGCTTAAAATTATCACAAATCTTACAAATTGTTTACAGCATATGTAGCAAGCCTTAGTAAGGTTGCACCACTCGTAAGAATGAGATTAACCCCTTAGTTACCAAACCGGATTGACAAAAGTCTAAAAATCCGGAAATATACAGTCAGCACCTTGCCACAGCTCTGCTGTGGCGTCTACCTGCCCTTAGGGGTTGAAATTGGGGGAATAAAGCTTCGTTTTGGCTCCAAAACTGCTTCAGGACCCTCCTGTGTTGAAGCTTGCTATCCAGAAGTAAAAACAAATGCGCAACTAAGGCGCAAAATTAGGCCCCGCCCACCTCATACACGATGTCTGAGGGACCTTAAATTAACACCTCAAGTGTTAAAAACATAGCCATGTGGTATAAAAACCTTCCAATATAAGCCAAATGAACCCCTAAATAAAAGTCCCAAAAAAACGTTTTTCTCAAATCTATCAAAAACGTCTGTTTAAAACCTATAAGTATCAACCAGCAGTAACTTAGCCCTTATGCAAGCTTATAATACTACCCTAAGTGTCTGATTAAAGCTTACCCTTCCCCTCATGGGGATAATGTCAGCCCTTTTCTTGAAATATCCTGTCTTTCTAGAAAAATTGACTGAACATACCTCAGTGCAGTAGAGACTGCAAAACCGTTCCTCAGCTGAAGTTTCCTGTACTCTTCAGCCTCAGTGGGAACAGCAATGGATCTTAGTTACCAAATGCTAAGATCATCATCCTCCTTGCAGAAATCTTCATCCTTTTTCTGCCAGAGAGTAAATAGTACACACCGGTACCATTTAAAAAAACAAACTTTTGCTTGAGAAAATAAAAACTAAAATTTTTGTTACCACACTCACTCTGCCCTTCCTAGTACTTAGAGTAGGCAAAGAGAATGACTGGGGGGTGGAGCTAAGGGAGGAGCTATATAGACAGCTCTGCTGTGGGTGCTCTCTTTGCCACTTCCTGTAGGGAAAGAGAATATCCCACAAGTATGGATGAATCCATGGACTCGATACATCTTACAAGAGAAATAACAAAAACAAAACCCCACAAAAACAAAGTAAATGAACCATTAACAAAAAACTGCACAATAAACAATCACAAAGTTAACAAAAGTACAAAATAATAAACAAGCACAAGGTAAACACAACATTAAACAAAAGCATAGTATCAGTATACATGAATAACAAATATTTATTGTCTTCTTTTCTTCATCAGTTGTAAACCACAACAATAAAAAAAGCCAGAGAATAAAAAAACAAATCCATGAAGAAAAAACCCCAAAAAAACAAAAAATCTTCATTAGTTGTAATTCACAATGAGGCGGTTGCACCTCTTGTCCTCCTTGTCAGTGGCAGCTCCTTTGGTCCTACTTGGCGGCCACACCGATCTTCGACGGCTCTTCTGGTCCTCAGTAGCGGCCCCTCCAGTCCTATGCAGCTCCTCTTCTTCTCCCATCCACTCTTCATACAGTCCGGCAGCACACTCAATTTTTTTCTATCAGTTTCTGCCTTTTATAGGGGTGTCGTGACATTTCTATTGGTTGATTTTTGAACAATTTTCAAACAAGCCAATATAAGGGTTTTTTCCAGCCATTTTTTTTTATCAGCGAATATAATTTATTTTATGTCTATTGGCTGATTTAAAAAATGGATTACATCTGAAAATAAGAGGACCCTTTAGTTTTTTTTTTAGATTATATAGTTGTTTTATCATTGTGAATTACAACTGATGAAGAAAAGATGACTTCAAATGGTGAGTAATAAATACTTGTTGTTCATGTTTATTGTTTTGTACTTTTGTTGACTTTGTGCTTGTTTATTGTTGTGTACTTTTTGTTGACTTTGTGCTTGTTTATTGTTGTGTACTTTTTGTTGACTTTGTGCTTGTTTATTGTTTTGTACTTTAGGTTAATGGTTTATTTGCTTTGCTTTGGTTTACTGTTCTGTGGATTTGGTTGTGTTTTTTTTGTTTGTTTACTGTTGTGGATTATGTGACTTTAGATGTAGATAGCATTGGGGGTTGTTGTGTTTTATGGGTTAATAGTGTATTAGGGTTAGAAAGCTTTGAGGCTTATGGCACTTTAGAAGTTAATGGTGTATTGGGGTTTATGGAGCTTTAGGGGTTAATAGTGTAGGGCTGTGTTAAAATTTTATTGGCTTGTTATTTTCGCATTAAAAGAATAAGGCATAAACTAATGTATTAATGATTTTCATTTCATTACTACATTCTTCCTTTATTCTTTTAGTTCATTAATTAGAATTAGGTAACGTAAATGTGGTACATGTGTAAAAGGGATAATTTACATTACATCTTCAATGTCGGTGCTGATGCTGCTTTGAAAAATATCGCCAGCATCACTACCCACTGATGCATAGTAAAACACCTCTCAGCGAGAATGCCTTCAAAATATTGATGTCAGCAGAATTGAATATTTCACTGGCAATCTTGATGCCACGACATCTTTTTTTTAATAAATCGCCACATCGTGGATGTTTCGATGATCAAGGGCTTAGTGAGCCAATGACAAGAGACATATACTTGCAACCACCAATTAGCAGCTAACTCCACGTAATGCATTGCTGCTCCTAAGCCTAATGAGGTAGGTTTTTACAAATCAAATTAGATAATAGAAGTACAGGTAGCCCTCAGTTTACGCCGGGGTTAGGTTCCAGAAGGAATGGTTGTAAATCGAAACCGTTGTAAATTGAGAACACAGTTTATAATGTAAGTCAATGGGAAGTGAGGGAGATAGGTTCCAGGCTCCTCTCAAAATTGTCATAAGTAACACCTAATACATTATTTTTAAAGCTTTTAAATGAAGTCTTTATATGCTAGACAGCATTATAAACCTAGTAAAATAATCACACAACACAGAATATATAATTAAACTAAGTTAAATGAACAAAAACATTTGCTAAACAGCATTATAAACCTAATAAAATAATCACAAAACACAGACTTCACTTGCATTTTTCTGTAAATAGTTCTTTCTATGCATTCCAATCTGGACTGAGTTATAGGCAGGAAGATCTTGTTCCTCTGAAATCTGCTTGATAGCTCAGGTCTGGTTAAACTAATTAATTTCAGCTTGCTTGGCTTTACTGCAACACAAGCGGGCAGCTCCACCTACTGGCTATTTTAATAAATGCACTGCTTCTGAATGCTTTTCAATAGCAGTCACATGACTGGGAAAAAAGGTTGATATTCTGAAACGGTGTAAATTGAACCGTTGTAAAACGAGGGCCACCTGTACATTTGAAAGTTGTTAAAAATTGAAAGCCCTATCTGAATCATGAAAGTTTCATTTTGATTTTATTGTCCTTTTAAGGCTGGAGGAATGACACTTTTAGCAAACATTTGTTCACAGAACAATAAGACAAGCTATGCAGCATGTGAACATGCAATTTTAAACAACTTTGCAATTTACTTCCATTAGCAAAATGTGCACAGTCTTTTTATATTTAAAGTTTTTGAGCCACCAGATACTACTGAGCATGTGCAAGAATTTACAGAATAAATGTATATGCATTTGTGATTGGCTGATGGCTGTCACATGATACAGGGGGAATGGAAATAGACATAACTTTAAAATTTGTCAGAAAAAAATCTGATCATTTGAAGTTCAGACTAAGGGGCCGATTTATCATTCCTCGTATGCACCTGTTTCTGCGCGAGCCTTCAGGCTCGCCGGAAACAGGAGTTAAGAAGCAGCAGTCTTAAGACAACTGTTCCTTAACTCGTCCGCCACCTCTGAGGCGGCGGACAGCAATTTGCCCGATTAGATACGATCGGGTTGATTGACACCCCCTGCTAGCGGCCGATTGGCCGCTAATGTGCAATGATAAATGCCGACAGCGTATGCGGATCATGTCCGCTCGCACTATGATAAATCGACCCATAAGTGCTATTGCATTGTCTTTTTATCACACATTTGATTATGCAAATCTACTGTATTTACTGGTCCTTTAATATGTTTAGTGCAAGAAATCTTAGCAATAGTATTTTACTACTGTCATTTCAGTTGGCAGGTCTTTTTTTTTTTTTTGTCAGGAGTCACGGAACATCTGTAAAAGTTTAACTGTTTTGACAGGTATTGTCTTAAAGGGACACTGAACCCAAATTTTTTCTTTCGTGATTCAGATAGAGCATGACATTTTAAACAACTTTCTAATTTACTCCTATTATCAAATTTTCTTCATTCTCTTGGTATCTTTATTCTAAATGCCGGCACAGTTTTGTTGAACAACCTGGGTTGTTCTTGCTGATTGGTGGATAAATTCATCCAACAATAAAAAGTGCTGTCCAGAGTTCTGAACAAAAAAAAAACCCTTAGATGCCTTCTTTTTCAAATAAAGATAGCAATAGAACGAAGAAAAAATTATAATAGGAGTAAATTAGAAAGTTGCTTAAAATTGCATGCTCTATTTTGAATCAGGAAAGAAAAAAATTGGGTTCAGTGTCCCTTTAACCCCTTAAGGACAGAGACAATTGTCCAAGTTCTTAAACTAAACAAAACCTAGAATTTAAGCTATATGTTTGTTTAGCCATAATTTACCTCTTTCACATTAAGTGCACCCACACGTATTATATTTTTTTAGAGGACAAATAGGGCTTTCTTTTGATATCAAATATTTATATATGAACTATAATTTAATATGAATAAAATCTAAGTAAGTGTGAGAAATTAAGAATTTTTATGTTTTCTAATCATGCACACTTTTTATTATTAATATCATAATCCTGATAGCTTTTACTGCAATAAAACACCCATATTGCATTCTGCAATGTCCCACAAGTACAACAATGTAGTTCGTGTACAGGTTTTCTGGGATAACGGATTGTTACAGGCCAAAAAATGGGGCCTGCCCATTTTACATGGAAATTTGACAAATTGATTTTATGTGCCTATGTCACCTTTAAGGCTAGGAAAGAAAATGACCCCCATAATGGCATACCATTTGCAGAAGTAGACAACCCAGGGTATTGCAAAAGGGGTATGTCCATTCTTTTTTTTGTAGCCACTTAGTGACAAAACGTAGCCAAATAACAGTGATTAGCAGTGGAAAGGTTTTTTTTTTTGGTTTTTTTAATATATATTTAAACTCAAAAGAACTGTGGGACACTATGCATCACTACTCACTGAGAGAGAGAACACAGAGACAGTGTTAACAGCCAATGATTCCACTCATTGGCTGTCACATTGTATCAGTGACTCATCGTCACTAAAATCCCTGCACTGATTGGATCCTGGGGGATTGCCTGATTCACCAGGCAACTTCCCTAGTCGGATCCAACACAGTTTTTTACATGGAGGTGAAGCAGGGGCCGCACAAGTAAGGACGTTCCATGTCGTCCTAACAGCTTTAAATCTCAGCACTTTTAGGACGGCATTGAACTTCCTAATGGCGTCTATTGGTTAAATGAAATTTATGAAATGATAGTGTACCTATCCTGATTGAAATTGCCCCTAAGCACAAGTTGTGCAGTGTCTTAATTTTAAACCCAATTAAACTCAGTGATGTCACCTCTTATATATACAAACACAATTACAGTGTTCAGCCAGTTGTACAGAAAATAGAATATAAATTGGTAAGTATACTGGAAAATCGTTACAAATCATCAGCTTTGAAGGTGGCCTTACACAGCTGCCTTTATAGACTAATCAGAAATCTTGTGCTGCCATTATATTAATAGCACTACATCTTTAATATTTGACATTTTTTTCTTCATATCAAATTTCAATATTTCAGGTTTCATGTGAGACTTGTATTTATTTAGTGTATTCTTCTTTTATTGAACTTAATTGACTCTCCCCAGTAAAAACAGCTCATCTTCAGAGTCAACACATATATTTCATGGATGTAGTTAAAATAGACAGTAGTTTGGTTTTTAACCTGACATACAATACCCCAATTACCAGTGACAAAAACTGCAAATGATCTTGACATCTACAGGGTATTATGTCAAGTTTTGGGATTTAACCCACTGGTTGTCTAATAGGGTGAAAGTACAAGCGTAGCCTAAAGATCAATTATGTTGTTTTAAAGAGTTAAATGACAACACCTATAGTTAAATCTAGAAAACACTATCTCTACCTTGCACCAATGCAATTCCATACTACTTCTTACTAATTATCTGCTAGCATCTCTGTGTATTATTCCAAGTATTAGATTCTACATATTTATTTATAAAATATTTTACCAGGAAGGATACATTGAGATTTCTCTTGTTTTCAAGTATGTCCTGGGTCCACAAAACATTGCATTGATACAATAGGGTACAATAAAATACAAAAACAATAATAATACACAATATATGCAAAATTTTAACATAGAACAGGTAGGAAATATATAATCAACCATGACAGGTGCATTCTGTTTTGAGATATGTAGAGAGGGATCTCTTAAAGGATATTAGGCTTGGGGAAGGTTTGAAAGTGTGCGGGAGGTCGTTCCATAACTGTGGTGCTCTGTAGGAAAAGGAGGATCGAGCTGCTTTCTTTTTGTATGGAGGCAGACTAAATAATGTGTTTGTACTGGATCGGAGGTTATAGGAGGTGGGAATAGCAGGGAAGAGCATTCTGCTCAGGTAGGGTGGGAGCTTCCCATAAAGGCTCTTAAACACAAGGCAGGAAAGATGGAGGGTGAGCCTGGATTCCAGCGACAGCCAGTTTAGTTCTTTTAGCATGTCAAAATGCTGGGTCCTGTAGTTACATTGTAGCACAAAGCGGCAGAACGAGTTATATAACGTATTTAGTTTATTAAGGTGAGTTTGTGGAGCAGGTGCATATACTATGTCCCCATAATCCAAGATAGGCATCAGCATTTGCTGTACAATCTTTTCCTTTACTGTAGGGCTGAGGCAGGTTTGATTTCTGTACAGGGCACCTAGTTTATATATATATATATATATATATATATATATATATAACAAGGTACAGGTCATAAGTACATATAAATGAGAGATGCTAGGCAGAATAAGCAGTTGTTCATTAATAGTAGCCAAATAAGTTATCCAATGGAGTGCAATTGATTCACTAAGAATGGAGAGGCTTGTCCAGTGGGTACAATCTCTCAAATTCTCATATTAATAAGTGGTCTATTCATTAAAAACATGGAATTTTAAAGATAGCAATTGGGTCTGTAATATAAGACCCAAAAACAAAGTGAAGGAATTGGAAGTGGAGTCTCTTAAATCTGTGGGGTAGAGATGGTCCCAGTGCTCTTCAATAGGCATTTTTTTATAAGAGGTAAGTCCACAAATTTAAGGAACTCACACTATTTTACATATACCAGAAATTATTAAACGTCAAAGGTGACAAAAACCCACCATTCTGCAAGGAAAGTAGAGTCAGGACATTAAGAATATTAGTATCACATGTAAAATGACAATACAGATAATGTATTAGCTAATGCCTGGGTCAGGCAGAATGTTATTTTTATCCATGTTTCATGATATGACTGTAAGGGGTTTGCGGTTGTTCATTCTGGATTGCTGTATCAGAGTTCTAATAAAGATTGTATTTCTGTACATGCCTGATATTCCTGTTTTTTATTGGTGTTTGAGTTACAAGTGGTAAAAGAAAACTATAAAGAGGACCATAAATATCAGATACCTCTAAGGATATGTAACCAAATGCTTTATACCTTCCCTATAGAGTTGGTTTTAATTGTATCTGCTTTCATAAGGATGAAAGGATATCATTATTATCAACAAATCAATTCCTTTACAGCTGTACTGAGTGTACCTAAGTCAGTGGTGTGTCCCACTGTAAGTATGAGTATAAGGTACACATTGTTTAAAGTGAATATAAAGTTTCATCAAGTAGTGCCGGTTTTTAAAAACAGGGGCACTTTCATTGATGAAACTTTACATTGCACCATATTTGTAGAAATACTTACCTCTTCATCTTGAAAGCCAGATTGCTGATGATATCACTTCCCCCGCCCGTCGAACGCATCTTCCTACGTCAGAAATTATGATTCCGGCCTTCCTCCAATCACGGCATTGCTTTAGGCAATGTTTCCCCCTGGGGCGAAGCCGTGATTGGAGGATGCCGGAATCGTCATTGCTGATGTAGGAAGAGGCTTGCGACGGGCTGGCGAAGCGCTGGAGTGGCTTTCAAGACGAAGAGGTAAGTATTTCTACAAATATGGTGCAATGTAAAGTTTCATCAATGAAAGTGCCCCTGTTTTTAATAGTATTTTTAAAAACCGGGCACTACTTGATGAAACTTTACATTCACTTTAAAGGGTCATAGAGGACTTAGAATAAAATCATGTGATGTGCATTTTATTATTTCATTACTGCTTGTAGAGAGCTCGCAAATTGGTTAAATATATAAAGTCATATTCAGATTGGCAATACACTGCAAAACCTAAGCAGAATAAAGCCTGTGATTGGCTGCTATGTACTTGTGCTGCCCATGTTATATCTTAGCACCTGTGTTCAGCTATTTAACTATGTGTTTATCTCTTGTGGGAGATAAAAAAGGCCATTACATATAGCAGGGTTGTGCGACTAGTGCTACTGATCAAACCAGCGGCAGTTACTGCTATGGACCAACAGTGACCTGCAGGTCCTAAGCGGTTCTTGCACTATGTGTTTAAACCCTTTGTGACTTCATTCAAAACTTTCAGAAGTTATATGTCCATATGTCCAACCTCAAACCAGATTAATGTCCTTAACAAACCTTTAAAAAGCAGAATGCCCATACATCACACTTCAAATCACATGCAGATCTCCAGTACTGTAAAGGCAAATCCATACACTTTACATAAATTGTGAGTTGATTCTTTTTGCTTGTCCCAGGATTTGCTAAGGAGTGTGCAGGCACAGACATGTCATTTTCCTATTCAGTTTATGAAAGTTTAGTGTGAAATCTCATGAGATTTAAGTGAAATCTCATGAGATAACTGCAAAGTAATACAAGACCTCAGCTGATTGATTATGTTTTCTTTTTTTTTTTCAACTTGCAACTTTACAGCAGCTCTAACGGCAGCTCTAACAAAGAACTTACTCTGGTGAGCTGTAGAAATTTTGAGGTAAAATATACCTTTTATTCTTGAAAGCCGCTCCAGCGCTTCCCCCGTCCGTCGCAAGTCAAAAATTAAGAATCCGGCTTCCTCCAATCACAGCTTGGTCTCAGGCAATGTTTGCTCTGGGGGGGAAGCTATGATTTGAGGAAGCAGGATTCGTCATTGCTGACGTATGAAGAGGCTTGCAACGGGCGGGGGAAGTGCTGGAGCGGCTTTCAAGAATAAAAGGTATTTTAACAAAACGAGTGATATGTAAAGTTTGATGAGTGAAAGTGCCCCTTTTTTTTAATAGGATTTTTAAAAACTGGGCACAAATTCGTCAAACTTTACATTCACTTTAAGCATCATGGGAAATGTTGTTCTGATACATCTGGAGGGCCAAGGTTCCCAATCCCTGCTATAAAGTTTTTGTCAGGAACATGCAATGGGAGTAGTTTAACCTGTATTTGAATCCAGAGCTCAAGAGTTTAGCTCTTTATGTCCTGTCTGAGGACTTTCAGCAAAAATATTCAGACTGCGGGGTCGATTTATGAAGCAGCGGATGCTGCTTCCGGCCCACTCCGCTTCAGTTCCGCCTGAAGCGGAAGTTAAGAAGCAGCGGTTAAGAGGTGGCGGACAGCACTTAGCCGGATCGGATATGATCGGGTTGATTGACACCCCCTGCTAGCGGCCGATTGGCAGTGAATCTGCAGGGGGCGGCATTGCACCAGCAGCTCACCAGAGTTGCTGGTGCAATGATAAATGCCGACAGCGTATGCTGTCGGCATTTAACGATGTGCGGCGGACATGATACAATACAGCGTATCATGTCTGTCCGCACCTTAATAAATTGACCCCTGCAACTCATCAGTTATATGTATCTTTATTCTGGACATATTTGATGGCCTTTCCCCAGCTATATGAGACTAACATTACTGCAGAAAAAGAAATTGCTTTGCCATTTATCGTCTACATGAAGTGCAGTAGCAATGTGTTCTAGATCGGAAGCTTTCCCAGTTTTGGTGAAATGAAAAGTCTTTGTTATCTCAACAATAAAAAGACTTACACAGCCTGTCTCCATGTGAGACTGTTAGTTGGATCTATACTCTGCTCTTGTTTTAGTCTGGAGATTCCCCAGCAATATTTTCAAAGTAGGTTTTCTAACATATTGCAAATTGGGTTTCCAGCTCCTGAAGAAGATAATAGATTTATTTATCTATCATATTAAAGGGACAGTCTAATCAAAATTAAACTTTCATGATTCATATCGGGCATGCAGTTGTAAACAACTTTCAAATTTAATTTTATCATCAAATTTGCTTTGTTTACTTGGTGGTATTTTTGAAAAGCTAAACCTAGGTAGCCTAAAACTGATTTCTAAACCGCTGAAAAACGCCTCCTAGCTCAGAGCATTTTGAAAGTTTTTCGCAGTTAGACAGTGTTAGTTCATGTGTGTCATATAGATAACATTGTGCTCACTCCCGTGGAGTTATTTAGGAGTCTGCACTGGTTGGCTGATCTGCATGTCTGTCAAAAGCACTGAGGCAAGGGGGCAGTCTGCAGAGGCTTAGATACAAGGTAATCACAGAGGTAAAAAGTATATTAACCCCATAATGACAACTGACGTACCAGGTACGTCATGCATTAACTTACAGTTAATGACAATAGACGTACCTGGTACGTCAGTTGTCTAAGAGAGTGCTGGAAGCGATCGCAATCGCTTCCAGCAGCTCTCAGGGTATTGCAGTGATGCCTCCATATGGAGGCATCCTGCAATACCCTTTCAGAAGACTCCGATGCAGAGAGAGCCACTCTGTGGCCCTCTCTGCACCGGTAGCGATGGTGCCGGTTCGTTGGTGGGTGGGAGCGCAACAGGGAGGCGGGTGGGCGGCCCATCGCTACCCGGCATCCGGCTCCTGTAAGTGCAATGTGCACGCCGGGTGCCGGGAGCGTGCGGGGGCGCGCATGCGCGTGCGCGCGCGCGATTAGCTACCCACACTGACACCAATGAGGAGGGAAGAGGGGGGAAAAAATAAATATATAAGGATCTGGGAGGGGGAGGGGGTTGGGGTATTGTGGGGGGCTGCTACACTACAGAAAACATTTAAAATGGCAATAAAAGATCAAAAAAACACTTTTTTGGGGGGCAAATTGGGTACTGGCAGACAGCTGCCAGTACCCAAGATGGCGGCAATTAGGTAGGGGAGAGGGTTAGAGAGCTGGGGGGGATCATGGAGGTTGGGGCTAAGGCAGGAGTCCATCACAGCTAAAACATTTTATTTTTTTTTATTAAAAAAAAGAAAAACTCCTTTTATTTAGTACTGGCAGACTTTCTGCCAGTACTTAAGATGGCGGGGACAATTGTGGGGTGGGGGAGGGAAGAGAACTGTTTGGGAGGGATCAGGGGGTGGGATGTGTCAGGTGGGAGGCTGATCTCTACCCTAAAGCTAAAATTAACCCTGCCAGCTCCCTACAAGCTACCTAATTTAACCCCTTAACTGCTGGGCATAATTTACGTGTGGTGCGCAGCAGCATTTAGCGGCCTTCTACTTACCAAAAAGCAACCCCAAAGCCATATAAGTCTGCTATTTCTGAACAAAGGGGATCCCAAAGAAGCATTTACAACCATTTGTGCCTTAATTGCAGAAGCTGTTTGTAAATAATTTCAGTGGGAAACCTAAAGTTTGTGACAAAATTTGTGAAAAAGTGAACTTTTTTTTTTATTTGATGACATTTGGCGGTGAAATGGTGGCATGAAATATACCAAAATGGGCCTAGATCAATACTTTGGGATGTCTTCTAAAAAAAAATATATACATGTCAAGGGATATTCAGGTATTCCTGACAGATATCAGGGTTCCAATGTAACTAGCGCTAATTTTGAAAAAAAGTTGTTTGGAAATAGCAAAGTGCTACTTGTATTTATGGCCCTATAACTTGCAAAAAAAGTAAAGAACATGTAAACATTGGGTATTTCTAAACTCAGGACAAAATTTAGAAACTATTTAGCATGGGTGTTTTTTGGTGGTTGTAGATGTGTAACAGATTTTGGGGGTCAAAGTTAGAAAAAGTGTGTTTTTTTCAATTTTTTCCTCATATTTTATATTTTTTTTATAGGAAATTATAAGATATAATGAAAATAATGGTATCTTTAGAAAGTCCATTTAATGGCGAGAAAAACGGTATATAATATGTGTGGGTACAGTAAATGAGTAAGAGGGAAATTACAGCTAAACACAAACACTGCAGAAATGTAAAAATAGCCATTGTCATTAAGGGTAAGAAAATTGAAAAATGGTCCGGTCATTAAGGGGTTAATATAAACGTGTTGGTTATGCAAAACTGAGGAATGGGTAATAAAGGGATTGTCTATCTTTTTAAACAATACAAATTCTGGTGTAGACTGTGCCTTTAAGGGCCAGATTATAAGTGGAGCGCAAAATATCGCTTTCGCTAAAGCGATATTTGCACTCCACTTTGTAATACCAGTGCTGGTCTGACCTCTGGTTAATTTTCATGTGCTAATATTATGTGGGAACATAATATAAAAGTGAAAAAATAAATGAACAGCTAACAATGTCAACAATTACAGTGTCACTGGAGGAACTAAAGAAAAATGTAAATTGTAAGGTTACTAAAATAATGATTACATTATGTGTTACATTGTCATAGGATCAGAGTTTAACATTATATTTTTATTTTGCGTGTCTTGAGATACACTTAAATAAATATTTATATAGCACTGCACCTTTAAGAGAGATAAGGCACTCATATTCACACGATAAAGACCTACTTCCACAAGGAAGGAACAGATGGGAGATTATACAGAAGATTAAATGCTCAGGAGTTGGAGACCCAGCGCTGAGTCTGACAGAGCATCCTCATCTCTATGGCAACCCAGAATCCGCCAGCTTGCGCAGTCAAGGAGGTCACAGTGCACACTACAGTTTTACACAGTAATGATACGTAGCTGTACTGTACTCCATACTGGGAAATCATTATTAACCTTTATTTGTAAAGGAAAAGCATATTTGTCAGCACTATACAAGGGGCATGATTTATGCATAATAAAAAAAAACATTAAATACAAAAAAAGTACAGATGCAGGAATTTATGGTAATATTTTCTGTGGGAGTTAAGAATCAAAGTTATGAAGCATTCTAGATATTTTACTTTAAAGGGACATTAAACACTTTGAGATGGTAATATAAAATGATAAATTGTATATTCTAAAACAACTCTGCAATTTACTTTCATTATTTATTTTATCCCCGTTTCCTGTAATTCCATTCTGAAATTGTGAGCTTTTCAGTTCCTGTTAAAAATGGAAGTGCAGAACACTGTTATATTCCTCACAGTCATTGGCTGCACAATCTAGAGACCTATTTATAACTGTCTCTATATGGCCACACCAGAGAAGGTAACCTAAGTTACAACATGGGAGCTTCCATAGTTTTATAGAAACTACAAATTTGCACTTATTTTTTTAATATTTAAACACCTAATGAAACTTTAAAAATTACATATACATGATATTCACAGACTAATCTTTTCTCTGAATGCTCCATTCTATCTAGCATTTATTTAGTGTTTAATGTCCCTTTAAAGCAGACTAACAATTTAAAGCTGTAGTCTTTAGTCTGAAGCAGGTCTAGCTTTGAATTTAACCCTACATGTTTTCCTTTTTTTAGGGAGCTTTCAGGTTGAGAAGAAATGTGATGCCATGGGGTCAATTTATCAAGCTCCGTACGGAAACAGAAGTTATGAAGCAGCGGTCTAAAGACCGCTGCTCCATAACCTGTCCGCCTGCTCTGAGTTTGCGGAAAGAAATCAACCCGATCGAATACGATCGGGTTGATTGACACCCACTGCTATCAGCCGATTGGCCACAAATCTGCAGGGGACGGTATTGCACCAGCAGTTCACAAGGAACTGCTGGTGCAAGGATAAATGCAGACAGCGTATGCAGCGAACATGATGCACTACATGGTATCATGTCTGCTCGCACATTAATAAATTTACTCTACTACATATGAATACTACTAAAAAGGACCCATTTTTTTCCATGATTTAGATAGATTTTAAACAACTTTCCAATTTGCTTGTCATCAAATTTGCATTATTCTCTTGATTTCTTTTGCTGAAGGACCAGCAATGCACTACTGGAAGCTAGCTAAATACATTGGCCTCTAGACTCGCCAGAAACAGCAGTTATGAAGCTCCATAACCTATCCGTCTGCTCTGAGCAGGCGGACAGACATCGCCGGAAATCAACCCGATCGAGTACGATCGGGTTGATTGACACCCCCCTGCTGGCGGCCTCTTGTGAGCTGCTGGTGCAATGCTGAATACGGCGGGCGTATTGCTCGCCGTATTCAGCGAGGTCTGGCGGACCTGATCCGCAGTGTCCTTAATAACTAGAGGCCATTGTGTTAGCTAAGAACAAGAAGCATATATATGCAGCCAGCAATCAGCAGCTAACTATCAGTAGTGTATTAAAGCTGCTGAGCCTACCTACATATGTTTTTCAACAAAGGATACTAAGAGAACACAGCAAATTAGACAATGTATGTTAAATGTTAATTGGAAAGTTGTGTTGATTAAAATTGCTTGCTCTATCGGAAAGCTTCATTTTAACGAACAAGAAATACTATATAGTATATAATCAAAGCTTACAAAATGTCCTATTGTGCTGTGTGTTTTTTCAGTGATCACAATCACAAAATATTTCTGCCATTACTACCCCAATTCTCAAAATCTTGCAATTTCATCATCAGAAAACAAAATGCGCACAATTAAAGGGACATGAAACCCAAAAAAAAATTTCTATCATGATTCAACTTTCCAATTTACTTCTATTATCCAATTTGCTTCACTCAATTGGTATCCTATTTTGAAGGCGTAGCAATGCATTACAGGGAGCTAGCTGAACACATCTGGTAAACAAATGAGAAGAGGCAATTATGTGCAGCCACAAATAAGCAACTAGCATTGCTGCTTTATTTATTTGTGTTTATTTATTTTTTGACCTTTAATTGATCAAGTGGAAAGCATTTGTATCTGTTTGGTGGTGATGTCCAATAGGGCGGGGGGCAGGGTTAATATCAGTCTGTTTTGTCTATGCACAAGTCAAAAAGTGTTGTCCAGGGTTTATCAAGTCCTTATAGCTGTAGAATTTGATAAGTGAAAATTTGCCTTGTTTGGATTGTGATCAGAAAAGCAGGACTGAAACATTTTGAGCATAAGTCCATTTTTCACTGACATAATGAAAAAAAAGTGCTGCTTATAAACCATGAAAATGGTTGATTGTGATTACATTGACATTGATCACAGCTCATTGGTAACCATTAACATGCTGATAATAATCACATGATAGACTGTGAACAATCCAAAAGTGTTATTTATCTGACATGTGTAGTATGCAATGCTTCTTTGCAAAACTGGTAAAAAGACTGTGTGCTAAGCCTCCAATACATTTAAATGTTTAATCTACTTGTTTCTATATTACAGACTCTAAAATGAATTCTGTGCCCAGTGACAGTACATTTAGCCTCCAATCAGCAAGTGCTACCCAGGTTCTGAACCAAAAATGGGCCGGCTCCTAAACTTCCATTTCTGTTTTTTTCAAATAAAGATAGCAAGAGAACGAAGAAAAATTGATAATTGGAGTAAATTAGAAAGTTGTTTAAAATGACATGCTCTATCTGAATCATGAAAGAAAATATTTGGGTTTAGTATCTCTTTAGTGGAAAAATCTACTCTGTGAATAAAAGAGCAAGAATAAAAAGAACATTAAACCGCTAGTGCTACTATAGGAAGTATGCTGTTATAGCAAATTGGACACCAAGTGACACAAAAATAACACTGGGCTTTAAACGCATGCCTTCTGTACAAGGTGTCTGTAAAGGTGCTGTGGAAGCAACAAAAGTCAGGATTATTTGGGTCCAGGAAGCAGTGAAATTGTTAAATTTCAGTATGCAGGTGCCACCACGACAGTACAGTCTCCACATCCAGGAGGAGGGGACGTTGCTCAGAAGAAGGCACAAGGAGATGCCCATCACCATGGCAACCTAACGGCTCCCCCACTTCAGCTCTGCAATGAAGTGAGGGGGACTCAGGGGGATCCCATTGTATTGTGATGAGTAATCAGGTAGCAGCAACAGGAAAGGAAGGTAGGGAAGAATACCTAGCAGCTGCACAATCTGGGAGATTCCGTGTCTCAATGAAAACCTGAAATTACTCATTTTGATTTAATTAGGATGATTGATAACGTATCACAGCAAGCACAAATGGCGCTGTACATACAAGCATATGCCACCCCTGTTCAACTGTATGAGTAAAAATGCCATCTCCTTATGTGTACATCACCTCCTTCTAAAATGACAAGAAATCTTGTAATACACAATTAGGAAATATAACTCCTATTACAATATCATGACAGCATGATTCCCTACCTCCTAAGACATCATTATAAAATGCATACAGTACATCTTCAACTGATGTTACACAAACCGTGTACTTTTCCTTAAAGGAACAGTGTACTGTAAAATAGTTTTTACCTTAATGTGTTTCCAATGACTTGTTATACCAGCTGTATGACAAATTTGTCCTTTAGTTTTATTTTTGTATTAAAAAAAATAGCTGTTTTTGTTCTTTGAAACTATAACCCCTTAACCAATGACGTATATATACCTTGAGCGAGACTTTGTTTATTGTACTGCACAACATTTATATACGTTGCAGCAGCAGGAAGATCCAGCAGTCTTGGCTGTACAGTTACAGCCAAAAGCTGGAGTTCCTGAGTTCCAGGTATCTGCCTGCATATGGAACCGGAGGGAGGGAAGGGGAGCTACGCTACAGAAAAAATGTGGGGTGGGGGTTGGTGGATCCCTAACTAATGATTGCGGGAGGTGGGGGGACCAATACACTACAGAAACTTAACAACAAAAATTTTGTACAAAATTATACAAAACAAAGTTTTTATAAGTACTGGCAGACAGCAGCCAGTACCTAAGATGGCGGGCACTAGTTAGAGGGGTTAGAGAACTGTTAGGGAGTAATCATGGAGGTTGGAGGGTAAGGTAGATCCTACACTGGCGAAAATAGAAAAAAATATTTAATAAAAAATTTTTTTGTGAGGTTTCAGGTGGGAGGGTAATCTCTACACTAAAGCTAAAATTAACCTTACAAGCTACCTGATTAACCTCTTCACTGTCAGGAATTTCAGAGGTGTGCTGCACAGCTGCAATTAACAGTCTTCTCATTACCAAAAGACAATGGCAAAGCCATGCATATCTGCTATTTCAAAACAAAGTGAGAAACCTAAAGATTGTGAAAAAGTTTTTTTTTATGATCAAATTTGGCAGTGAAATAGTGGCATGAAAATATACCAAAATGGGTCTAGATCAATACCTTGGGTTGTCTGCTTAAAAAAATAGTTTTGACAGGTAAATAAAAAAAAGGCTCTATTTCTGTTTAAATGGAGTGATAGCAAAAATGCTAACAATTCTTTGGCATTTTGGGCAAGTTCTCTGAAAGACCCGGTAGTGAAGGGATTAAATTAAAGGGACATTAAACACATTTACATCATGCATATGAAAGAAACTATTTAAAAATAGTCAACGTTTTTTTTTTCTTTTTTGGAAATAAAAGGGGTAAATGAAAGTTGTTTATTAAATTGATTTAGAAACTAACAGGAATTGTGTTTGCGTGCAACTCTTTCCTAGGGACAGATTGCCCTTTGGTGAACAGTGACACTACATAGAGAAAAACACCCACCATATACCAGGATACCCTCCGCCAGCACCAGCAGATGATCGCTACAGACGTTAACACACACAGGCCTCTAGTTATCAAGCCGTCAACCGCAAATACGCTAGAATTCCACAGCGTATTTGTGGCGAGGCTGATTCGCCGTAGTTATCAAGCCCTACAGCCCGGCAAAAGTAGAATATAGTGACGTAACATACGATCCGCCGGACTCAGTCCGACACAGATCGATGGTTACGTTACTACAGATGTTCCGAACGCAAGTTCTGCACAATCTGACTACTTTTGGTAGTTATCAAAGAACTAGCAGGTACGCTCGGCACTATTCCGGCCCAGCGTACCTGGTTTTCAATCCGCCGCTCTGGAGGCGGCGGATCCCATAGGAATCAATGGGAGTCTGACAGCAGCGAGAGCTCATGTTCGCTGCTGCCCGATATCCCATTGATTCCTATGGGAAGTGTCTGCACCTAACACCCTAACATGTACTCCGAGTCTAAACACCCCTAATCTGCCCCACCCTACACCGCCGCCTACTTTATACTTATTAACCCCTAAACCGCCGCTCCCGGACCCCGCCGCAACTATAATAAATATATGAACCCCTAAACCGCCGCTCCCGGACCCCTACGCCACCTACATTATACCTATTAACCCCTAATCTGCCGCCCCCTATAATGCCGCCACCTACATAAAGTTATTAACCCCTATCCTGTCCCCCCCTACACCGCCGCCACCTACATTACATTGATTAACCCCTAATCTACCCCCTTTAAATATTATTTAAATAAATATTACTATAATTAACTAAATTATTCCTATTTAAAACTAAATACTTACCTGTAAAATAAACCCTAAGATAGCTACAATATAATTACATTATAGCTATTTTAGGGTTTATTTTAATTTTACAGGCAACTTTGTATTTATTTTAACTAGGTACAATAGCTATTAAATAGTTATTAACTATTTAATAGCTACCTAGCTAAAATAACTACAAAATTACCTGTAAAATAAATCCTAACCTAAGTTACAAATACACCTAACACTACACTATCAATAAATTAATTAAATTAATTAACTACAATTATCTATAATAAAATACAATTAAATAAACTAAACTATAGTACAAAAACAAACACTAAATTACAAAAAATAAAAAAATATTACAAGAAGTTTAATCTAATTACACCTAATCTAAGCCCCCTAATAAAATAAAAAAGCCCCCCAAAATCCGATTGACTCATTGGATCAGCCAATAGAATGCAAGGTCAATTCTATTGGCTGATCCAATGAGCCAATCGGATTGAACTTCAATCCGATTGGCTGATTACATCAGCCAATCGGATTTTTCCTACCTTAATTCCGATTGGCTGATAGAATCCTATCAGCCAATCGGAATTCGAGGGACGCCATCTTGGATGACGTCATTTAAAGGAACCTTCATTCGTTGTTAGTCTGTCGGCCGAGGAGGATGTTCCACGTCGGAGGTCTTGAAGATGGAGCCGCGGATGTATGAAGACTTCTGCCGGATGGAGGACCTCTTCTGCCCCGCTTGGATGAAGACTTCTGCCGGATGGAGGACCTCTTCTGCCCCGATCGGATGAAGACTTCTGCCGGTCCGGATGTCCTCTTCTGCCGCATCGGATGACCAGTGGTGCCTGGCTGGGTGAAGACGGCTCAAGGTAGGGTGATCTTCAATGGGGTAGGGTTAGGTTTATTTAAGGGGGGATCGGGTGGGTTTTAGAGTAGGGGTGTGTGGGTGGTGGGTTGCAATGTTGGGGGGGGGGGTATTGTATTTCTTTTTTTTACAGGTAAAAGACCTGATTACTTTGGGGCAATGCCCCGCAAAAGGCCCTTTTAAGGGCTGGTAAAAGAGCTGGTTACTACTATTTGTAATTTAGTTTAAGATAGGGAATTTTATTATTTTGGGGGGCTTTTTTATTTTATTAGGGGGCTTAGATTAGGTGTAATTAGATTAAACTTCTTGTAATATTTTTTTATTTTTTCTAATTTAGTGTTTGTTTGTTTTTTGTACTATAGTTTAGTTTATTTAATTGTATTTTATTATAGATAATTGTAGTTAATTTATTTAATTAATTTATTGATAGTGTAGTGTTAGGTGTAATTGTAATTTAGGTTAGAATTTATTTTACAGGTATATTTGTAGTTATTTTAGCTAGGTAGCTATTAAATAGTTAATAACTATTTAATAGCTATTGTACCTAGTTAAAATAAATACAAAGTTGCCTGTAAAATAAAAATAAACCCTAAAATAGCTATAATGTAATTATTAATTATATTGTAGCTATCTTAGGGTTTATTTTACAGGTAAGTATTTAGTTTTAAATAGGAATAATTTAGTTAATTATAGTAATATTTATTTAGATTAATTTAAATAATATTTAAGTTAGGGGGGTGTTACGGTTAGACTTAGGTTTTGGGGTTAATTCATTTAATATATTGGTGGCGGTGTAGTGGGGTAGATTAGGGGTTAATCAATGTACTGTAGGTGGCGGCGGTGTAGGGGGGGCAGGATAGGGGTTAATAAATGTAATGTAGGTGGCGGCGGGGTCCGGGTGCGGCGGTTTAGGGGTTCATATATTTATTATAGTGGCGGCGGGGTCCAGGAGCGCCGGTTTAGGGGTTAATATATTTATTATAGAGGCGGCGGGGTCCGGGAGCGGCGGTTTAGGGGTTAATATATTTATTATAGTGGCGGCGGGGTCCGGGAGCAGCAGTTTATGGGTTCATATATTTATTATGGTGGCGGCGGGGTCCGGGAGCGGCGGTTTAGGAGTTAATATATTTATTATAGTTGCGGAGGGGTCCAGGAGCAGCGGTTTAGGGGGTAATAACTTTATTTAGGTGCGGGGGGCTCCGGGAGCTGCAGTTTAGAGGGTAAAACAGTATAGTTTAGTGTGGGTCCTTAGTGACAGGCTAGCAAGAAAGCTGCGAAGAAGCCGATGAGCAGCGAGATCGTGACTGTCAGTTAACAACAGTCCGCTGCTCATCGCCCCGTACTTGGTGCGCGGCTTCTTGACAGCTTTTTTGATAACTTTGGCGAACGTATTCAGGTCTGCGGCGGCGATGTTAGGCGAGCGTATTGGGCACAGTGTCAACGTCTGTAACAATCTGGCATCTGCCTTCATATGGAACTGGAGCACTGATCGTGCTCTGGTTCTATATGCGGGCAGATGCCTGAAGCTCAGGAACTACAGCTTTTGGCTGTAACTTAACAGCCGAGACTGCTGAAGCATCCTGCAGCTCTGACATACATATAAGTACCGCACAACGTATATATATGTCATTATGGATTATTGTTTTAAATAAAGATAGACTAGCAGCTGCATTTTAGAATATAAAAAACAAACAAAAGATGCAGGCAGATATTATTGTGACTTACTGGCTGGGAAAATGTTTTTTTTTTTTTTTTTTTTTAAATATTCACGAAAAAGTGTGAATTTCTGAATAATTATGGATTTTGGAATTCCAGATTTTTACCTGTAGAAGTAAATTGGAAATTTGTTTCAAACTGCATTCTCTGTCTGAATCATAAACAAAATATGTGGGGGTTCATGTCCCTTTAATGTGAAATGAACTAGGTACCCTCATCAGTATACTATCATTCACTAATTTTGTACAATGAAACAGTGCAATAACATATAGTACATAACTGCAGAGGCAGTACATGGTCTTTCCCAAGCGTTACGCCATCTTCACCTGTATCGTAGGGGTAGGTTTACAGCTTTCCTTCACATCCTCATTCCACCTCATACTCTCTACCTCTAAAACAAGGGTGGTCAACCTTGGCGCTCCAGGGGTTTTGGAACTAAATTTCCCATGATGCTCAGAAACTGAGCTTTAGCTGGCTAAGCATCATGGGAAATGTAGTTCCAAAACCTCTGAAGCACCAAGGTTGAACAACCCTGCTCTAAAACATACTTTAGTGTCTGATTCACAAGATATATCAAAGAAAGTTATATATTTTTGTGTGAATAATAAATTAGATATTATAAATATTTCATGATAATGTGGTGTATTTCACCTCTCCTAAAACAGAGATTTTTTGTGTATTTTAGCTTGTCTCTAACAGTTAATTTCACCATGCATCACTGCTAGGTTTGACACCTTTTCTGGAAAAAAATACTGGCCATGCTCATAGCATAAATCCAGGGCCGTACTGGGAAATCAGACCGGCCTTGGAAATTTGTATAGACCGGCCCAGCCCCGCCCCCTCTGAGTCACCCACGCCCCTTCAGATTAGCCCCGCCCCCTCTGGCACAGGGCTACCAAGCTCTTCTTGCGCTCTCTCTCTACACGTAGAGCACAAGTTCACAACGTGGAAACACACCAAGGAGAGTTTGGGGATTATTATGAAAATACCTTTTCATAACCCAACTTTATTTTTTAAAAGATAAGGATACAATAACAGAATGTGCACAACTGTAAAAAGAAAACTATGTCATAAACTAAAAAATCCCCCAAATTAGCATCAAAATAAAGTGAAGCAATTTGAAATGTCAGACTCCCATGGCATTTCATCTAAATGTAGACTAAAATATAAAGCAAATTAATGCTGACCATTCCCAGAATAGCCAGTTCGTCCCATTTGGTGTTCTAATATGACTCTCTAGATTGCTATAGGCGCCTGCTGTGCCCTTTCAGCGAGGGTCTGAATGAGCTAATAAAGCACAGATAAGTTTATGCTATAGAAAATACTCCTTTGGGATGAGTGCCGATTGATGTGAGGTATTCACTAGCAACATGTGAAAAGCATTTCAGGAAGTTGCATATAAGCAGCATACTTCTGACATCTTTTAACTTGTATCACAGAATAAGTTGAATTTACTGTGACGTATGCAGTTTGTAATTTCTTTGCATTCAAACATTGATAACCAAGAGTAAGTACATTGCATGGGCATTGCAGTGAATCTTTAAACCAACCTGAATCTTGGTGAGGGGCAGGCCCAATACTATATGCTGCTGTGCATACATTAGCACCAGATACAGTTACATGTAAGCTTGATTAAAGCCCTAAATGGGGCTCAGATACTGGTATGATGAGTCCGCTTTCCCTGCAGCAGCACTCACGTCCTCAATCCGCCCACCTAACGTTCTAAGAAGACATTGAGACAACCAACAAACGAGGCGTGGCTACAAGTAAAAGGGCGCTATAGTGAAAGTCGTTCTGTGCGGACGTGGTTGGTGAAGTAGATCAGCGTGGGGCGGTATTACATGGCGAGCTTGACCAATAGGAAGGGAGCTTTGCTCTCAGCTGGAGAGCTTGCGCCTCGCTGGCATCATCTGTATGAGGGGGGCGCGCTAAGGGATTTAGATTCTTTGGGGCTTTCGCTAGGAAGGTGCACGTTGATGTTGCATGTTGGCATAGTAATTAAACAGATACAGACTAAATTTGGCAAACAAAATATTGTAAAATTAATATTTCTTTCATGTAATTAGCAAGAGTCCATGAGCTAGTGATGTATGGGATATACATTCCTACCAGGAGGGGCAAAGTTTCCCAAACCTCAAAATGCCTATAAATACACCCCTCACCACACCCACAAATCAGTTTTACAAACTTTGCCTCCTGTGGAGGTGGTGAAGTAAGTTTGTGCTAGATTCTACGTTGATATGCGCTCCGCAGCAGGTTGGAGCACGGTTTTCCTCTCAGCGTGCAGTGAATGTCAGAGGGATGTGAAGAGAGTATTGCCTATTTGAATTCAATGATCTCCTTCTACGGGGTCTATTTCATAGGTTCTCTGTTATCGGTCGTAGAGATTCATCTCTTACCTCCTTTTTCAGATCGACGATATACTCTTATATATACCATTACCTCTACTGATTCTCGTTTCAGTACTGGTTTGGCTTTCTACTACATGTAGATGAGTGTCCTGGGGTAAATAAGTCTTATTTTCTGTGACACTCTAAGCTATGGTTGGGCACTTTTATATAAAGTTCTAAATATATGTGTTTAAACATTTATTTGCCTTGATTCAGGATGTTCAACATTCCTTATTTTCAGACAGTCAGTTTCATATTTGGGATAATGCATATGAATAATTCAATTTTTTCTTACCTTAAAATTTGACTTTTTTTCCTGTGGGCTGTTAGGCTCGTGGGGGCTGAAAATGCTTCATTTTATTGCGTCATTCTTGGCGCGGACTTTCTTGGCGCAAAAATTTTCTTGTCATTTCCGGCGTCATACGTGTCGCCGGAAGTTGCGTCATTTTTTTGACGTTTTTGTGCCAAAAAATGTCGGCGTTACCGGATGTGGCGCCATTTTTGGCGCCAAAAGCATTTAGGCGCCAAATAATGTGGGCGGCTTTTTTTGGCGTTAAAAAATTTGAGCGTCATTGTTGTCTCCACAATATTTAAGTCTCATTATTTATTGCTTCTGGTTGCTAGAAGCTTGTTCATTGGCATTTTTTTCCCATTCCTGAAACTGTCATTTAAGGAATTTGATCAATTTTGCTTTATATGTTGTTTTTTTCTATTACATATTGCAAGATGTCTCAGATGGACTCTGAATCAGAAGCCACTTCTGGAAAAACGCTTAACTGAGTTTCAGTTCTACCAAAGCTAAGTTCATTTATTTTAAATGTTATAAATGTTTATCTTTAGCTATGGTTTGTAATAAGTTATTATGTTATACTTTTACATGCGGAATCCATTAGTATTTATGCTTTATATATTTTCTTTTCTTACAAGAAATATTTAGAAGACTTATAAGAAATATTTTTCTGATTCTATGTTAAAGGCTTTGTCTGACTTCGTGCCTTCTAATAAAATTTTTAGGTCTTTTTTACTTCTTTTTTAATTATTGAAGTTTCAAATGACCAACAACATACTGATTTATCCTTCTCTGATGATGTTTTTTTCTCTTTCAGAAATTTTCTTCATCAGATATTGACACTAACAAATCTACTTTTTTATTATTTTTCTATTATTAAAGTACATTTGTTCTTTGTTGAAAAGGTGTTGATTATTTTGGATATTAAGGTAGCTAGTTCTTTAAGACTAGCCAACATTATTTCTGCCTATTTATTTCTTCTGTGTTTTCAGAGGTTTTCTTTCCAATTCCCTATACTAGGGAATGGAATAGGCTGAGAATTTTCTTTTATTCCTTCTTCAAAGGTTTAAAACTATATTCTTTGCCAGCAGTTTAACTCAATTTGGAGGGTTCTCCAATTTATTGGGGCTATCTCTAATTCTACTAATTATGCTATTGTTTCTATAGCAAAATAGTATTTATTTTCCTTTAGATAGTTGTATCTTATTTATGGAAAATTATTTAGTTTCAGGTACTTTTCTTGGTCCTGTGATTTATTTGGATATTGCAATTGCTTCATTTTCTCTGTTTACTTTAAGATCAAGTATCAGATTATGATTTATTTTAGCATTGTTAAAGGGACAACATTTACTAGACTAGGTGCTGTTGCATTTGTCTTGTTGTTTTGCATTTATTGATTATGCAAGTCCACTGTATTGGCTGGTCCTTTAAACTGGACTATCATGCTAATAATTTCATTTGTGTCTTCATTTTATTGAATATTTTTGCAAATGAGGGTTAATCTATGTCTTTAGCTTTTTTAGCTAGAAGAATTTTGTGATTTTTAAAAAAAAAAAAAAAAAAAAAAAAAATCCATATTTCTTTTGTTCTAAGATAATCAATTATTTGTTTTAGAATTGGATTCAATTCTTAACTGTTACTCTGGGCTTCAAGGTTGAGTTCTAAGACTAAAACTTTAAGCTTATACTGGTTTGGTTGTTCTTATTAAGGAACGAATTCCTGAGTTCTTTCCCAAGTAACATGTCTATAATTGGAGTTCGAAATCAGCTCCCTAATTTTGCGATGTACGTGCCGTATTCCAGCTTGGCTGGTAAGGGGCAGGTGAAGGCTTCTTTGAAATTTATTTTGTCCAAATTTCTTTGATTTTATTCCAGTAAGGCTAACACTTTCTTTAACTGTGTTTCTGTCCTATATATTTTGGGTACTGTTGAAGCATGGCTGGGCACCCATGGGGTTCAAGCGCTGCTCAGACCTGGAATCTTCTGGGGTATTTCTTCCAGTTCCTTTTGAGGAACCGGGTTTTGGAGTTTTATTCAAACTATTTTGCCTTTTTATGGTCATTGATAGCATTTTTTGTTTTCATTAGACACAATAAATGCATATTTTCATTTTTCTGTTTTCATTCAGATTATTTTCTGAGGATGCGGAATCTCATATGATTCACTTACTCTTCAGGACATAGTTAGAGGATCTTCTTTTCAAAAGCTCTTGATTCCTCACACAAGGGTCACCTTTTTTAGGTTTCCAGATAGTTTGTGTCACTGTCCTTGTCTCTATCAGACAAGGGATAATGTTATTGGGTTCCGTCTATCGGTACCTTTAGTCTCTATTATTTCCTTCAGTTGCTATATATGCATAGAAGTTTTAGGTCTTATGGCCACAGCATTGGATTCAATTCCCTTTGCTCATTTTCACTAGAAAGAACCTTTCCAGTCTTTTATAAGTGTTGTTTCTTCAAGAACATGGTTGGAGGATCAATTTACCAAAAAGTTTGTTTGATTCCTCAGACAAGGGTAACCTTTTTAGGTTTCCTGATAGATTCAGTGTTCTTGATTCTGTCTATGACGGACAAGAGGCGTCTGAAATTGGTTTCAGCTTATCGAAACCTTCAGTCTCAATCTTTCCCTTCGGTAGCCTTATGCATGGAAATTCTAGGTCTTATGACTGCTGCATTGGACGCGATCCCCTTTGCTCGTTTTCACATGCGACCTCTTCAGCTCTGTATGCTGAACCAGTGGTGCAGGGATTATACAAAGATATCTCAATTAATATCTTTAAAACCGATTGTTCGACACACTCTGACGTGGTGGACAGACCACCATTGTTTAGTTCAGGGGGCTTCTTTTGTTCTTCCAACCTAGACTGTGATCTCAACAGATGCAAGTCTGACAGGTTGGGGAGCTGTATGGGGGTTTCTGACAGCACAAGGGGTTTGGGAATCTCAGGAGGCGAGATTACCAATCAACATTTTTGGAACTCCGTGCAATTTTCAGAGCTCTTCAGTCGTGGCCTCTTCTAAAGAGAGAGTCGTTCATTTGTTTCTAGACGGACGATATCACAACCGTGGCATATGTCAATCATCAAGGAGGAACTCACAGTCCTCTGGCTATGAAAGAAGTCTCTCGAATACTTGAATGGGCGGAATCCAGCTCCTGTCTAATTTCTGCGGTTCATATCCCAGGTATAGACAATTGGGAAGCGGATTATCTCAGTCGCCAAACGCTACATCCGGGCGAATGGTTTCTTCACCCAGAGGTATTTCTTCAGATTGTTCAAATATGGGGACTTCCAGAAATAGATCTGATGGCTTCTCATCTAAACAAGAAGCTTCCCAGGTATCTGTCCAGATCCAGGGATCCTCAGGCGGAAGCAGTGGATGCATTGTCACTTCCTTGGAAGTATCATCCTGCTTATATCTATCCGCCTATAGTTCTTTTTCCAAGATTCTAAAGGAACGTTTGTTTATTCTGCTGGTGGCTCCAGCATGGCCTCACAGGTTTTGGTATGCGGATCTTGTCCGAATGGCCACTTGCCAACTGTGGACTCTTCCGTTAAGATCAGACCTTCTATCGCAAGGTCCTTTTTTCCGTCAGGTTCTCAAATCCTTAAATTTGAAGGTATGGAGATTGAACGCTTGATTCTCAGTCATAGAGGTTTCTCTGACTCTGTGATTAATACTATGTTACAGGCTCGTAAAACTGTATCTAGGAAGATATATTATCGAGTCTGGAAGATTTACATTTCTTGGTGTTTTTCTCATCATTTTTCTTGGCATTCTTTTAGAATTCCTAGAATTTTACAGTTTCTTCAGGATGGTTTGGATAAGGTTTGTCTGCAAGTTCCTTGAAAGGTCAAATCTCTGCTCTTTCTGTTCTTTTTCACAGAAAAATTGCTAGTCTTCCTGATATTCATTGTTTTGTACAAGCTTTGGCTCGTATAAAACCTGTTATTAAGTCAATCTCTCCTCCTTGGAGTTTGAATTTGGTTCTGGGGGCTCTTCAAGCTCCTCCGTTTGAACCTATGCATTCGCTGGACATTAAATTACTTTCTTGGAAAGTTTTTTGTTTCTTTTGCCCATCTCTTCTGCTAGAAGAGTTTCTGAATTATCTGCTCTTTCTTGTGAGTCTCCTTTTCTGATTTTTCATCAGGATAAGGCGGTGTTGCGAACTTCTTTTAAATTTTTACCTAAGGTTGTGAATTCTAACAACATTAGTAGAGAAATTGTGGTTTTTTCATTGTGTCCTAATCCTAAGAATTCTAAGGAAAAGTTGTTGCATTCTTTGGATGTAGTTAGAGCTTTGAAATATTATGTTGAAGCTACTAAGGATTTCCGAAAGACTTCTAGTCTATTTGTTATCTTTTCCGGTTCTAGGAAAGGTCGGAAGGCTTCTGCCATTTCTTTGGCATCTTGGTTAAAATCTTTGTTTCATCATGCCTATGTCGAGTAAAACTCCGCCTCAAAGGATTACAGCTCATTCTACTAGGTCAGTTTCTACTTCCTGGGCGTATAGGAATGAAGCTTCAGTTGATCAGATTTGCAAAGCAGCCACTTGGTCTTCTTTGCATACTTTTTCTAAATTCTACCATTTTTATGTGTTTTCTTCTTCTGAAGCAGTTTTTGGTAGAAAAGTACTTCAGGCAGCTGTTTCAGTTTGATTCTTCTGCTTATAATTTCATTTTTTTTCATTATAAGATTTAAACTTTATTTTGGGTGTGGATTTTTTTCAGCGGAATTGGCTGTCTTTATTTTATCCCTCCCTCTCTAGTGACTCTTGCGTGGAAGATCCACATCTTGAGTAGTCATTATCCCATATGTCACTAGCTCATGGACTCTTGCTAATTACATGAAAGAAAACATAATTTATGTAAGAACTTACCTGATATATTATTTGCTGTGTGACATAAAATGTAAAATGAGAACTGTTATATTCCTTTCACCAACTTGTAGACCCCGATCATCTGTCTATCAACTATGGTTGACTTTACACATCTCTTATGTTATACTTTATGTTATGTCGATTGACCTTTGTAACCTTTTAGTCTTTTGAACAGTAGATGATCCCTGTGTGGATACACTCAATATTGGTATATTATGTAATGGACTGTTATTCTATTTGTTCTCACAATAAAAAGATTTAAAAAAAAAAAAAAAAAAAAAGAACTTACCTGATAAATTCATTTCTTTCATATTAGCAAGAGTCCATGAGGCCCACCCCTTTTTGTGGTGGTTAGGATTTTTTTGTATAAAGCACATTTATTCCAATTCCTTATTTTTTATGCTTTCGCACTTTTTTCTTATCACCCCACTTCTTGGCTATACGTTAAACTGATTTGTGGGTGTCGTGAGGGGTGTATTTATAGGCATTTTGAGGTTTGGGAAACTTTGCCCCTCCTGGTAGGAATGTATATCCCATATGTCACTAGCTCATGGACTCTTGCTAATATGAAAGAAATTAATTTATCAGGTAAGTTCTTACATAAATTATGTTTTCTGCTGTGCAGCTGCGCTGCTGGCCCACTGGGATTTTTCCCGGTATCCCGGAGGCCCAATCCGGCCCTGCATAAATAATTATAAAACAGGGGGGGGCGGAGCCAGCAGTTGAAGGCACTAGACGCATATCCTTACAGCTCCTCGAGTAAGACTAAATTTAATATATAATTAGGGCAAAGAAATAAACTATTTTGACCTAACAATAGCCACACCTAATGCCTGACTAAAGATCACTATAAGGCCGGGGTATTCTGAGACCAGTATACTCTATTGTTGTATCAAACGGAGAAGGCCGGTGAGATTTGGGTGGTGTGATACACAGCCTTGTTCCCACTATATCCGACTGACTACGATCAACGCCAATACTATCCTTTGAGTATGGACGAGATACGGATGCTTCTCTCCAAAATAGCGCTCAAGATGCAAAATAACTTTTCTGAACTAGTGCTCATAATCAGAGCACCATGCGCTGTGGGAGACGATAATTTACATAAGATGGCGGAGGGCAAAGCTGACCTACTACAAGAACAGAATACCGAAGATGCTCCTTGCTCGGTTACTAAAAAGAAGGCCCACTGGATTCAGCGTGAGAGTGGCGACATAATTTTCAGGCCAGCTATATCTATGTGGCAGTCAAGTGGTGTTCTTACTACAAGAAGATACGGTATGATCACGCAGCGAAGCGGCCCTGGCATGGATCCCTACTCTCCAGATATTCACACCACTGTAGCCGGCCTCCTAAAGCAGGACGATGTGATCGCTAGAGCTGATGCCGACAAAAGCCAGCCACGGTTCATGGAGAGAGCGCATCACGATCCCTTAAAAGACATTTTACACCTATATGACTTTTCCGGAGATGGAGCCTCTGATCAGGCACCCTTGTTTCGGGTCTATGGTTTGAGGCACAAGATGGACACATGCGGTGTGGGTAAGCAAGAAATCTCCATGCCATACAATGGAGGACAGTCTATTTCATTTCAGTGGCTTGGCTGGCGGTATTCTAGAGATATGCACTGTGACATCTGCAAGCCGGTGGGTATTGGCTAACACACCGGAACGCATTGCGATACAAGACTGTTCTTAATAGCCCCCAATACA
Organism: Bombina bombina; assembly: GCF_027579735.1. Classification (NCBI taxonomy): domain Eukaryota; kingdom Metazoa; phylum Chordata; class Amphibia; order Anura; family Bombinatoridae; genus Bombina; species Bombina bombina. The sequence continues at coordinate 1,053,655,267 of NC_069504.1, forward strand.
AATTGTGCAGTCTTATCTTTTACGGGATCCCCTGTGCAGTCCCCTGTTTAGTTTTTTAGTTAGCGTAGATCTGACGCTGAGCTGGAGCAAGTCACAAGCTTACAGTTGGAGTCATGACACCTACTCCGGATCAAGTATTCTCCTCATCCCGGTTCTGGACTGGTTCATGAATTCTAATTATCCCAGGGTTTTCACCTATGCACTCAAATAACTTTAAGTCCTGCTAAAATATATGGTCTGCTTCCTTGGTAGTGCAATCGCACTGCATGAATACAGAATACTGATGTCTCTGTTTGTTTTGCTCCTAGCTTACAAAAGTTTCAATTAGTTCTACTTCTCTCTAGGCTTGGATAGTTTTTGCTCATTTAGTTAGTACCAAGTTATGTTCCTACTGGTTACCTTTAATTGCCCTTATACTGTATGAAAAACGTGTCTTTTATGCTGTCTACCTATAGCCCTTCCTACCACATATACACGCTTATTTATTATTGTGCCATGACCGATAACATATGGCCTATGATGTGAATAACATTTTGCCCAGCATGATGATTAAGGGATCTGAAAAATGCACTTTGACGATATGTTATTTAGTCAGCAGCCCTGATGGGCATGTAAATAATTTGCTCTTCATCTATAGTAGCCACAGGCTAATCACTTAAGTATTGCTTAATGTTACTGTATTTTTCTACAGATTTATTTACATTCTATACACTAATTGAATATGCAGTACACATGAGAGAATACAATGCCTGGTTTGTGTGGGTTTTTTTTTTCTCTTTCCCCAAGATGGCTGCAAACATCATTTATACCTTATGTAGAGTGTTAAGCTAATTCCCATACCCACAGACTATAGTCAAGGAAGACATATACAAACTGTCTGATGTGAAGTCTACTAGGCACTGGTTAAGGTTACTTAATCTTCTAGGGGCTCTTTTCCCTCTTTCACTTAGCGCTTAGTAGCTGATTAATTGCTAAATATGTCTACAATGCTATCAATGGAACTAAAGCTCGAATTTAGTATATATGCTTCTTTCCCTTTTAATAATTCCTCCCTCCATTAACAATAGCATTTACTTAGCTTAGTTTGCATATATATATATCTATATAGGAATGCATAGTCCTGATTTTATACATATTTTTGGGCTGTAACGTTACTCCAGGTATCACTACTATACATACCACTTAACTAAAATATAACTATCTTAGACAGGCTAATGTTTAATGATTCTAGCACTGAACATATATTTATAAATGGCTAAATATTTAGTATTATTCTGCTCTCATGGCCCAGTAATAGGGAAAGATTAGACGCCAGATTGGGAAATGTTTGTTCTTATATTTACAAGATATAACTGTTTACTGTCTTCTCAAATGTTATATAGAAGTGTATATTTTTTTTATCATACTCCATTTTAGCTAGTGGACAAGTTTAATACGCAATGTTTGTCTAAGTTCATATATTGTCTGTTTCATTGCTCTTTAGACCAGTCCTGAAAACCTGTGTGAAGTGCTACTATTGTGACATGTATACATTTCTTTATAGTTTATGCTAGTATCGTCTGAGTCTCCCTGAATGAATCAGCAGAGTGACCTGTGGCCCCTATCTAGCTACTCCATTTTGTAATAAGATGTCACTTTACTCCACTATCTGCTCCTAAGTAGACTAACTTTCCAAGGCATATCAAATTTGGCTTTTTAGTATCCCAGCTACTAGGTCTACGATCAGGCACTTCTAAATCCACACCAGGTACCTTATGCTATGTACAATTATTTATGGCTCCGTCCCCCCACCCCTCTCCCTATGCGTATAGCGGTGCTTACCCGCTGAATATCCCCCCTCCCCCTATATCTCTCGGCCCAAGAGTGGCTGATACTTATGTTAAACCTCCACAGGCTGATATTTTGGTCTTAGGTAAAATATTATTAGAATGTGGAGTTCATACGCTGACAATATAATATAAAATGAAGTTCTTTTTTATCTCGCCTAAGATACTGTCTATCTTCATAACCAGATTTGAAATGTTTTTTTTTTTTTTTTCTCTTGCTGTATTTGCATATTACTCTCTCAATAATGCCTTTGTATAGACAATGTATTACTCTCTTTGTTGTAACGTTGGCCTTAGGGCGAGTCCTTGTTGTGATGATATATGCTTTAACTTCAATAAAAAAATTATTTATAAAAAAAAAATAATTATAAAACATAAATTAGGAACTAAATCTGCTAGGACAGATTTTAAATGACCTTTGATTTATAATTAGGTCCTGAACCATAAAAATATTGGTCATGTCAGTATAATCATTGCTATATGTGTTACTTATGTCTTATAAATGAACAACAGACATCTAGCAATGTTTTATGTAATAAACTTAACACAAGTTGTGTGCACATGGTGCATTTATAGACAAGTGTAAACAAACTGCAGTGTGTGGAGTCTATTGTTTTTTGTAATTTATTTTTATCTAGAAATTGTCAAAAATCATCATTATATTATGTATCTTCATAACAGAACTGTTAATTATTTTTTCAGTGTGGTAAAGTAATACTATAGGTTAATATAGTTCTACTTCAGGTTATTTCTGTTCATAAGTAATTTGATGTGAAACTGGTTACATAATATCATTAGTAAATAATCTAAATGAAAAAGCCGCAATCTTCTCACTCTTGTTTCTGCCTCTGACATCATGAGCAGTGAGGTAGGGAGCCCGGCACACATAACACACACGTCTCTGATGCAATGCGACAGGCGGTGAGTAGTGGAAGCAGCACATGCAGACAGCAATAAAGGCTGAAGCCTATGCTGAGTTATCACATCCGTTCCCTGCGCCAGGCGGGAGAATTCTGTACACACTCACTGGAACATAAAGCATCTGGGACAAAGTAGCTGCTCTATGTGAAAATCACTACATTCTTTTCTGCTGTAGGGATCTGAAATATACAACTGCTATTGAGGAGTGATAGGGAAATGGTTTTTGGAGCAATAGAAAGAATATTTATTTATTTATGTATTTACTACATAAATATTCTATGTAGTAATATGAGGAGTTATAGGGAAATAACAATATTTGGGGCCATAGCAGGAGTAGGTATTTGCTCTACTGACTGATAGGAGGCGCTATATGGAGCAATGGTATACTGGGAATTAGATGTAATTATATAAAATACATGATGTATTAGGGGAAACGGCAAAAGGAGTACGAATGAGATGTCATATGGGGCAATAAGTTGGATTTTAAGGGTGAGGCTTTATGAAAATAATAATGAGTTATATATGTTGTTAAGAAGTTATACTGAGCCATAAGAAGAGTTGTATAGTTACAATATAAGTAAACATGAAAAGCTATATGGGGTGGTTATATGAAACAATAGGAATAAAATGAAGATATTTGCAGAAATATGACATTTTAGAGAGCAGTTATATGGAGAAATATCGGGATTCATATGAAACCGTTACACAGAGCACAGATAATATTCCCAATGAATATGTTACAATGAAATACATTCTAATAAAGTGAAGACAATTCCATTCCAGAGAGATAATCCTTGTTAGGTCTCAGATGGAACAAACCTCTAAATATTTCAAACTCATTTGAAAATCACTTGGCACCTGTGTGCTGTGTGCTGCAGTACCAGACAGACCTCTTGATCACTATTAGAAACAAACACATTGTTAACTGTACACACACTGACAGGCTGCTATGGGAGAGACCAGGATGCAATTATCTTTTCATTCAGTGCCTCATTTATTGTATGACAGCTAAGCAAGCATTATTAAAGAGCCAGGAAAAAAAGGAAATGAGAACGCTCAGTAATAAAGTCATTGGCTCCGGAGTCTGCCATGCAAAAAATATCAAATGCAACTCAGGTGTCTGATCATTTTTTTTAGCTGTTCAAAACCATTTAAATAGCTGCCAATTGAATTACTTAAAGGGACAGTAAACAAGTGGAGACACTAATATAAAATGTTAACTTATGTGTAGTAAAACAACCTTATAATATACTTTTATTAAGTATTTTGCATTCTTTGCCTGTAATGATCAGATAAGGAACTGCAAAACAATGGCGAGTTTGGTAACATAAGGCAAGAGGTGGGTGGAATTTGGCTACTGAAACAATTGCAGCAAAAAATGTTTTTATAATTTCAATGTGTTTATCGAACCTAAAGGTACATGAGTTTAGACTTTTAATATAAAATGTACATAGTGAAACAAAGCAATATGCTTTATTATTTATTATGTCCCCTTTCCTTGTAAGTTAAATTGTGGGCTTTCCAATCCCCATTAGAACTGGAAGTGAAGAATCCAAACGTCACTAGCCTAACACTGCTACATTCTACACACTGATTGTTTGACTTTAGCAGAGGAAAACTCAGTTTAATTCCCATAAAACAAAAACATTTGCTTGATTTCTCCATGCTGTTGAGTTTTTGATCATGCAGCCCTAAAACGTAACAATCATTTTGTCAGCGTTTCAAGGGACAGTAAAGTAAAAATTCAGGTAACATTCATTGGATAGAGCATGAAATTTAAAGCAACTTTCCAATTTACTTATAATATCAATTTTGCTTCTAAGCAGCATGCACCCTTTCCCTATACTTATTGTGATTTTTCAATAAAGTTGAGCAGTGACGTCATCACGTCATTGCGCGTGACATCACTGCGCAAAACGTGAAGCCCTGGTGATGCCTGTCACTATACAGGCCCGATCACCGGGGTAGGAGCGGGTGGGAGCTCCCAGATCTCCCTCAAGGTGGGAGAGTGCTAGCGACTGCTCTGAGCCGTTGTTAGCACCTGACTGAGACAATTGGCGACGGCTCAGAGCCGTCGTTAGCACTCAAGGAGTGAAAGTATTTCTGATTTGAACAGCCAATAGGATTTCAGAAGGTATCATCCTATTGGCTAATTTGAATTTGAAGAATCAAATCAGCCAATAGGAATGCAAGGTACGCCATTTTGAAACGGCTACCTTGCATTCAACTTCAGTGTATGGCGGTTACTGTATGAAGAGGACGCTCCATGCAGGATGTCTTCAAGGATAGCTCTGCTCCGTGCAGCCGGGATGAAGATAGAAGACATCCCCAAGATGGATGAAGGTGTCGCCGCCTGGGTGAAGATGGATGTCCGGACTTCAGGAACCATGAGTAGTTTTTTTAGATTAGGGATGGGCACTTGTAAAAGAGCTGAATGTCCTTTTAAGGGCAATGCCCATACAAATGCCCCTTTAGAGGCAATGGGTAGTTTAGGGTTTTTTTTATTTTGGGGGGATTGGTTTGGTGGTGGGTTTTACTGTTGGGGGGGACTTTGTAATTTTTTTCAGGTAAAAGAGCTGTTTAGCTTAGGGCAATGCCATACAAAAGGCCCTTTTAAGGGCTATTGGTAGTTTATTGTAAGTTAGGACTGGAGGTGTTTTTATTTTGGGGGGGCTTTTTTATTTTTATCGGTGTGAAAAAGCCTGGCTTCGCCAACGTGAGAAATCCCCCCTAAATACCCGGATTGTGACTAAAACCTGTGTCAGGCTTTTCCTTTATATACCATTTACCTTATTTAAAGAGTGCTACTTACACCAGTCTTATAAAATGATGAATTTATTACATTACAGGTCTATACATGAGTGGTGAGAGAAGCGTCTAACATACAAGGCTTTATTCTTCTAATCTATCTACACTATAATGTGTGCATGCATGTGTGCATGCAAAGGAAGATGAAGTCTCTCTGTTACCTAGGTGTATTTGTCCTTCCTTTTTCCTCTTTCCAAGCTGCTTCTCAAAACATATTTATAGCCAAACAGCCACACAATGAAGACAGTCCCAGCCAATCAAATCCATTCATCATCTCTTTTATAACAATTCCTCTGTTGAGTCTGCCTGTAGATGTCGCTGTAGATGTCGCTGTTGTCCAGGGAATTAGTTTTCCTAATGCCATCTGACCTTTGTGACCCATCCCAGGACAGACCTTATCTGAGTTCTTTTGAAGATTTATGATCCCCTTGTCCTGTCCTGTGTCCTTTGAAGCTTTAAGACATTTGATTTCTGTCCTCAGGAAGGAGAGCAGGTCTCACCTGTCTTATTTACATTGGATGGTAGCCTTTGATCCTTCTGTACAGGCCTTGGGGGTTGAGTTGCTTGATATTATCTAAGGGTTCAGCTTTCCTTACTATAGCCAAATGTGATTTTCCAGTTATACAGTTATTACAATAGGGCTATTAGACTAGGTGTAATTTTTTTTGATCATTTTGTTTATTATTTTTTGTAAGCTTAGTGTTTTATATTTTTCTTAACTTAGTGTTTATTATTTTTTGTAATTTTAGATTTTTTAATTTTTTTTGTAGTGTTAGGTTTTTTTACATTTGTAATTTAGGCTTTTAATTGGTAGTATTTTTTCGGTTATTTTATAGTTTAAACTTAGGTTTATTTTTATTTCACAGGTAAGTTTTTATTTATTTAAATATAGTTATATTGTAATTTTAATTTAAAGTTAGGGGGTGTTAGGCTTAGGGGTTAATAGTTTAATTTAGTGTTGGCGATGTGAGGGGCTGGAAGTTTAGAGGTTAATAGGTTTATTTAGTTGTCGGCGATGTCGGGGAGCGGCGGATTAGGGGTTAATAACTTTTATTAGTGTCAGCGATGTCGGGGAGCAGAAGTTTAGGGGTTAATATATTTAAATAGTGTTGGCGGTGTGGTTGGGCGGAAGATTAGGGGTTAAAAACTTAATTTAATAGTCGCAATGTGGTTGGGCGGCAGATTAGGGGTTAATAGCTTTAATATAGTGTTTGCGATGCGGGAAGGTGACGGTTTAGGGGTTAATAGGTAGTTTATAGGTGTTAGTGTACTTTGTAACAGTTTAGTTATGAGTTTTGTGAAACATTTTTGTTTTGCAAAATCCATAACTACTGCTCTCAGATGGCGGTATGGATCGTGTCGGTATAGGCTGTAACGCAAGCTTTTTAGCCTGAACGCACAACCTGTAATACCGGAAATCCCACACAAAAACGTAATTCTTTTGAGTGCAGAATGGACGTTGCGTTACAGGCTAAAATGCTTGTGGTATAACTAAACTGACATGACTTGTAATATGCGTTCCTGGCCATTCCAGCGTAATGGACAATTTTTCAGCGTTAAAAGCCGTACCACACCGCAACGCAGAACTCGTAATATAGCCGTAAATTATCTACGACGTGAACTATTGAACTTCTAAACAGTATTTGTTACATCGAATGTAACATTCGAAATTTTGAATGTAGATATTCAATCTCATTATCAACATTCGAAAACGAAAGTAACATTGGATTGCCGAATTTTAATGGATTTTCATTCGAGTGTCCAAAAGGAATGTCCACAGGACTATTCGTTCTACCAAACGAATTACACTTTCAGCACATTCGCTCATCCCTAGACATGAGTGGTAATTGGCTATTAATTCTCCTGTCTCCACACAGTGCCTTTCACTGCATTCCTCCACCCCCCTCTCTTTCCTTTTCATCTTTTGAAGTTCATGCTTTCTGCCTCTTCTCCCCTCTAGCTCTTCATGTTGCAGTTATTTATCGGCCCCCTGGCCCAGTATCACAATTTCTGGACCACTTTGAAGCCTGGCTTCCACATGTTCTCTGTAATGTCCCTTTTCTCATCTTAGGGGACTTCAACATACCCCTTGATAATCCTCTTTTGGCCTGTCCCAGTGGACAACATCTCCAACTCACTGTGAAGGCAACTCCATAGACCAAGTCTTCACTTATTTCTGTGCCGTTTCCAACTTCCTTAACTTCCCCTTTCCTCTCTCTGACCACCATCTACTAACTTTCTCTCTTACTCTACCTGCTACATCTTTGCAATCCCCCAAGAAACTATCTTACAGGAATTTAAATGACTTGGATCTCACAGACTTTTTCACTCAACTGAATCCTCTGCTCTCTGACATTTCATCCCTCTCTTGCCCAAACCTCGTTGTTTTACAGTATAATTCAACACTTGACAAAGCTGCACCCTCCACTGTTTGTCGTACATCAATCACTCGACGGCAACCGTGGCACACCAAACAGACCATAAATCTTCAGCAATGTTCACGGGCTGCTGAACGGCAGTGGAGGAAATCACGCACCTGTGCTGATTTACGGCATTATAAATTCATCCATAAGTCCTACAACTCTGCGCTCAGCCTGGCCAAACAAGTCTATTTTTCCTTCCTTGTGTCATCTCATGCATCCAACCCAAGAAAGCTGTTCTCAACCTTTAACTCCCTTCTACGTCCAAATCCACCCCTGCACACTACCAACCTCACTGCTCAGATTATTGCTGATCCCTTCAAAAATAAAATTGACCCTATCAGGGCCGCCACTAGAAATTTTGGGGCCCCTGACTCAACCATTGATCAGGGCCCCCCGCCCCTCCTTTGACATGTGCAATTTTTGACCAAGTGACTAAAACGTATATGCACTTTATTCTTAATTGTCTATTTAAACTTGGAAATGTTGTAAAGGTAGTAACATACACACACACACACAGACACACTCATACACTGAAACACACAAACACACTCACACATAAGGATTCACATATAGATACTCTAGCAGACACGCAAAGAAACACACTCAGACACAGAAACCCAAACAGACACTTAGCACTTGTTTACATTGACCTGACAAGTAATGAGGTAAACTACAGTTTTGTAAAAAAGGAGATTTAGAAAACAAAATATGGAGTTCTGATTATCTTTTTGTAAAGGAAGATGCCAACTAAATTATGACAACAGCATGCAGTGGCTGAAAGGAACCTAAACAATAATTTAAAGGTTAAATGGTGGAGTGGTTACTTCCGGAAAGGTCTTGTTAGTCTCAAAGTCTAGAAAAAATAGGAGACAAGCGAACAGAAGGTAGAGCACTCGCAAAGGGAGACTAGTATAAGTGGCTATTCAGTGGGTATATAATATTAAAACTTAACATTTATTATTTTAAAAAAAATGAATGATAAAAAACTACTATACAGGGAGTGCAGAATTATTAGGCAAGTTGTATTTTTGAGGATTAATTTTATTATTGAACAACAACCATGTTCTCAATGAACCCAAAAAACTCAATAGTTTTGGAAGTAGTTTTTAGTTTGTTTTTAGTTATAGCTATTTTAGGGGGATATCTGTGTGTGCAGGTGACTATTACTGTGCATAATTATTAGGCAACTTAACAAAAAACAAATATATACCCATTTCAATTATTTATTTTTACCAGTGAAACCAATATAACATCTCAACATTCACAAATATACATTTCTGACATTCAAAAACAAAACAAAAACAAATCAGTGACCAATATAGCCACCTTTCTTTGCAAGGACACTCAAAAGCCTGCCATCCATGGATTCTGTCAGTGTTTTGATCTGTTCACCATCAACATTGCGTGCAGCAGCAACCACAGCCTCCCAGACACTGTTCAGAGAGGTGTACTGTTTTCCCTCCTTGTAAATCTCACATTTGATGATGGACCACAGGTTCTCAATGGGGTTCAGATCAGGTGAACAAGGAGGCCATGTCATTAGATTTTCTTCTTTTATACCCTTTCTTGAAAGCCACGCTGTGGAGTACTTGGACGCGTGTGATGGAGCATTGTCCTGCATGAAAATCATGTTTTTCTTGAAGGATGCAGACTTCTTCCTTTACCACTGCTTGAAGAAGGTGTCTTCCAGAAACTGGCAGTAGGACTGGGAGTTGAGCTTGACTCCATCCTCAACCCGAAAAGGCCCCACAAGCTCATCTTTGATGATACCAGCCCAAACCAGTACTCCACCTCCACCTTGCTGGCGTCTGAGTCGGACTGGAGCTCTCTGCCCTTTACCAATCCAGCCACGGGCCCATCCATCTGGCCCATCAAGACTCACTCTCATTTCATCAGTCCATAAAACCTTAGAAAAATCAGTCTTGAGATATTTCTTGGCCCAGTCTTGACGTTTCAGCTTGTGTGTCTTGTTCAGTGGTGGTCGTCTTTCAGGCTTTCTTACCTTGGCCATGTCTCTGAGTATTGCACACCTTGTGCTTTTGGGCACTCCAGTGATGTTGCAGCTCTGAAATATGGCCAAACTGGTGGCAAGTGGCATCTTGGCAGCTGCACGCTTGACTTTTCTCAGTTCATGGGCAGTTATTTTGCGCCTTGGTTTTTCCACACGCTGCTTTCGACCCTGTTGACTATTTTGAATGAAACGCTTGATTGTTCGATGATCACGCTTCAGAAGCTTTGCAATTTTAAGAGTGCTGCATCCCTCTGCAAGATATCTCACTATTTTTGACTTTTCTGAGCCTGTCAAGTCCTTCTTTTGACCCATTTTGCCAAAGGAAAGGAAATTGCCTTATAATTATGCACACCTGATATAGGGTGTTGATGTCATTAGACCACACCCCTTCTCATTACAGAGATGCACATCACCTAATATGCTTAATTGGTAGTAGGCTTTCGAGCCTATACAGCTTGGAGTAAGACAACATGCATAAAGAGGATTATGTGGTCAAAATACTCATTTGCCTAATAATTCTGCACTCCCTGTATAAGTAATGATTAATACTTAGATTAAAACACAAACAAATAATAAACAGCTGTATATCCACAATGACCCCAGAATATATACCATAGAAACTCAGAATAGAGTAGGAGGGATTTTTAGGCAGATATACACCAAAAAATGGTTAACGGATTGCACCAAAATCTATCTAAAAATGAGGATTGACCTCAAACAAAATTATACTATCTAGTGCAATACTGGACCGGTGTAGGTCTGTCCAAAATATTCCCTATGACAAAATTAGTATAGTGACTAAGAGGGGAAGTGTAGGTAGCAAGATTCACATAGTTCACACATTCAGCATATTACACAGACCCATTTGTATAGGCAAGAGTGAAGTGTTCACAAACACAAATTAAACCAAAAATACGATCAATGAAAGGTAATATGATTCTATAGATTTGTTATAATAAACACATTGACTAGTGAAATGTGCACTCTTCCTACGGCTGTATCAACCACTAAGTGTAACTATGCAAGTCACATTTCACTAGTCAATGTGTTTATTATAACATATCTATAGAATCATATTACCTTTCATTGATCGTATTTTTGGTTTAATTTGTGTTTGTGAACACTTCACTCTTGCCTATACAAATGGGTCTGTGTAATATGCTGAATGTATGAACTATGTGAATCTTGCTACCTACACTTCCCCTCTTAGTCACTATACTAATTTTGTCATAGGGAATATTTTGGACAGACCTACACCGGTCCAGTATTGCACTAGATAGTATAATTTTGTTTGAGGTCAATCCTCTTTTTTTTAGATAGATTTTGGTGCAATCCGTGAACCATTTTTTGGTGTATATCTGCCTAAAAATCCCTCCTACTCTATTCTGAGTTTCTATGGTATATATTCTGGGGTCATTGTGGATATACAGCCGTTTATTATTTGTTTGTGTTTTAATCTAAGTATTAATCACTACTTATATAGTAGTTTTTTATCATTCATTTTTTTTTGAATAATAAATGTTAAGTTTTAATATTATATACCCACTGAATAGCCACTTATACTAGTCTCCCTTTGCGAGTGCTCTACCTTCTGTTCGCTTGTCTCCTATTTTTTCTACATTTACTTGAACAGTGAGCACCCTCCCCTGGTATTACTAGTCTATACTTCATTATATCAGATATTAGTATTATTGTCCCCAATTTGGGTGACTACTTTTATTGGTTAAATTGTGGTAAGCTAATACTTGACGGGGAATCATTAAATACAACTTCCATTACCACTATCCCTATCTTTATTATATAACATAGTCTCAAAGTCTGAAGAAAGATGTGAATAATTAATAGTAAGGTCAAAATGTCCTAAAAAGGAACAGACAATGGACATACACACACACAAACTCAAACTTGCACATACACCCAATGAAACACAGACAGAGACAGCCTCAGAAAACACACAAAGACATACACACACACACACAGAGAGAGACACCCACAGAAAACACAGATATACATACACACACCCACCCTCACAGAGACACCCATAGAAAAAGCTCAAAGACATATGCACACACCCTCACAGACATCCACAGAAAATGCACAAAGACATACACACCCACCCTCACAGAGAGACCCACAGATAAAAAATACATACACATAGAGACACAAACCAAAGCACAAAGACATAAACACATACACCCATAGAAACACTCACAGAAGGAAACATTTATGCATCTTGCATCCCCTAAATCAACAGTGTGTGACATGCATGATAAAAAAAATTGCAGAAATTAAGAGATCACTTTTTAAAGAATCATATTTGTAAATGTGCAAACAAAGATAATTCTGTGAATTCAAAATTGTACATTAATGAGCTGGGTAGATGGCTAGATGAAGAAAAGTACCTTTAAAAGGTTGACATATGTTTGTTTTTTCCCCATGTTCCCCAACCAAGAACACCATTTCAAATATAGTGTACAAATTTTCCCATCTGTCAGCTCTACTTATGGATTTTGAAAATGCTGTACTCTATATGGTCTTGGTGGGACCATAAGCTCTGGTACTCATACCATTAGATCTGGTTAAATGCAGGATTTAGGCTTGTTGGTATGTATTTCAAAACTAAGTCAGCTGTAGTGTAAACTGAACAGCTTTAAGTTAACCTGTCGCATTTCAAACACTGAGCAATCTTAGTCTGAGAGTATAAAATTTTATGCAGATGTAAAAATCTTAGATAAAATGCCTCCTTGCATCTGGAAAGTCCTTGCATAAAGGGGCAGTAAACTGGAATGTAATATATATATATATATATATATATATATATATATAATGCATATCTGCCAAAAGGGCATCTACCATTTGTGTATTGAGGAGGAAACATTTCTGCATGGTTTTAAATATAGAATTTCTACAGCATTGTCAAATAATCATAAATACACTGCTGCTAAAAAAAAATGTGTTTTTATGGACCCCTAGCCCCACCATACAACTACTACCACACTGAAGTTACAATCCAAAATTGCACAAAGAAATAAAAAACATTTGCTAAGTAAGTCCTACCTCCTCTTCAAATGAAGGTGATCTGCCTTCTGACTGGCACACACTGTCTGACTGGCACACACTGTACGAAGTGCCAAGTCTGTCTCACACTGAGGATAGTGGTTTAGTGCACACTAAGAAATCCTCTCAAATGCTAATACTTTACTCCTTGTAATATCATTTCCCATGCTCAATTAGCACTCTGCTGTAGTACCCACTGGTGGCTGCCAAAATTTAATTTTTTATTTTTTTTTAGTTCTTGCCTCATGGGGCCCCCCTGGCTCATTGGGCCCCTGACAGGAGTCACCCCTGTCACCCCCTGATGGCGGCCCTGGACACTATTAGAAAAGATATCTGCACCTCACACCCTTCAAACCCAGAAATCCTACCCACCCTTTCTATTAAAAAAACTCTATGCTACTTCCCTCCTGTAACAGAGGAAGAAGTCTCTGTACACCTATCCTTGGCTCATCTCACAACCGGCCCACTTGACCCTATTCCTTAACGACTTCTTCCCTCTCTCTCTGCTTCACTAACCCCTACCCTATCTCATCTCTTTAACCAATCTTTCACTGCTGGCACATTTCCGGATACATTCAAGCATGCGTCAATCATACCAATCCAAAAAAAGCCCTCGCTTAACCCCTCCACGCCTTCTAACTATCGACCGGACACCTTACTTCCCTTGGCTTCAAAATTATTGGATTGACTGGTGTATAATCGGCTAACTCAATTTCTCACAACTATTTACTTGATCCACTACAATCTGGTTTCCGCCCTAAACACTCAACAGAAACCGCTCTTGCTAAAGTAACAAATGACCTGTTATCAGCTAAAGCAAAAAGCAATTACTCCTTACTAATTCTTCTTGATCTATCCGCTGCTTTTGACACAGTCGACCATCTTCTCCTCCTAAAAATACTACATTTATTTAGCATTCGAGACACAGCCCTCTCCTGGTTTGCCTCATATCTCTCAAACCGCTCTTTTTCAGTTTCCTTTAACAACGATCCTATGCCTCTCTCAGTTGGAGTACCACAAGGCTCTGTCTTGGGTCCCTTGCTTTTCTCTCTCTATACATCCTCTCTTGGAAAACTTATAGCCTCCTTTGGATTACAGTACCACTTATATGCTGATGATACCCAAATCTATCTTTCCTCTCCTGATATCTCACTGCTGCAACTACAACCAATGTAACAAGCTTCCCCAACCTTATGTCTCTGCCCCCTAAACCTGTAGACTGTGAGCTCTCTGGAGCAGGGCCCTCCTTTTCCTGTACTAGATTTATTTAGTTTTGTTATATTTTGTATTTTATCACAAATCCTTGTCATTGTATACCCCTATCACTGTACCCAGTGCTATGGAATTTGGCGGCGCTATACAAATAAATGATTATAATAATAATAATTAATGGTAACTGACTATTGTGTCAAGTTTTTAACTTAGTCAGTAAAATCCATTTATAGTAGTACAGTTACAATATGAGAAATTGTGTAATTGATCATGTACCATGCATATTAAAAAGCAGCAGTTAAACATGTTAAAAAAAAGTTGTGCATAAAAACGGTTAAGTAAAAGGGACAAAACATTAAAGGGACATTACGATCAAAATTGAAATGCAAATACAGGGAGTGCAGAATTATTAGGCAAATGAGTATTTTGACCACATCATCCTCTTTATGCATGTTGTCTTACTCCAAGCTGTATAGGCTCAAAAGCCTACTACCAATTAAGCATATTAGGTGATGTGCATCTCTGTAATGAGAAGGGGTGTGGTCTAATGACATCAACACCCTATATCAGGTGTGCATAATTATTAGGCAACTTCCTTTCCTTTGGCAAACTGGGTCAAAATAAGGACTTGACAGGCTCAGAAAAGTCAAAAATAGTGAGATATCTTGCAGAGGGATGCAGCACTCTTAAAATTGCAAAGCTTCTGAAGCGTGATCATCGAACAATCAAGCGTTTCATTCAAAATAGTCAACAGGGTCGCAAGAAGAGTGTGGAAAAACCAAGGCACAAAATAACTGCCCATGAACTGAGAAAAGTCAAGCGTGCAGCTGCCAAGATGCCACTTGCCATCAGTTTGGCCATATTTCAGAGCTGCAACATCACTGGAGTGGCCAAAAGCACAAGGTGTGCAATACTCAGAGACATGGCCAAGGTAAGAAAGGCTGAAAGACGACCACCACTGAACAAGACACACAAGCTGAAACGTCAAGACTGGGCCAAGAAATATCTCAAGACTGATTTTTCTAAGGTTTTATGGACTGATGAAATGAGAGTGAGTCTTGATGGGCCAGATGGATGGGCCCGTGGCTGGATTGGTAAAGGGCAGAGAGCTCCAGTCCGACTCAGACGCCAGCAAGGTGGAGGTGGAGTACTGGTTTGGGCTGGTATCATCAAAGATGAAAAACATGATTTTCTTGCAGGACAATGCTCCATCACACGCGTCCAAGTACTCCACAGCGTGGCTGGCAAGAAAGGGTATAAAAGAAGAAAATCTAATGACATGGCCTCCTTGTTCACCTGATCTGAACCCCATTGAGAACCTGTGGTCCATCATCAAATGTGAGATTTACAAGGAGGGAAAACAGTACACCTCTCTGAACAGTGTCTGGGAGGCTGTGGTTGCTGCTGCACGCAATGTTGATGGTGAACAGATCAAAACACTGACAGAATCCATGGATGGCAGGCTTTTGAGTGTCCTTGCAAAGAAAGGTGGCTATATTGGTCACTGATTTGTTTTTGTTTTGTTTTTGAATGTCAGAAATGTATATTTGTGAATGTTGAGATGTTATATTGGTTTCACTGGTAAAAATAAATAATTGAAATGGGTATATATTTGTTTTTTTGTTAAGTTGCCTAATAATTATGCACAGTAATAGTCACCTGCACACACAGATATCCCCCTAAAATAGCTATAACTAAAAACAAACTAAAAACTACTTCCAAAACTATTCAGCTTTGATATTAATGAGTTTTTTGGGTTCATTGAGAACATGGTTGTTGTTCAATAATAAAATTAATCCTCAAAAATACAACTTGCCTAATAATTCTGCACTCCCTGTAGATTAATTACATCTTTGAATAGAAACATATTTGCAATTTACATGTATTGGCCAAAATGCTTCTTTTAAGAGTTATCACTGGTTTAGTGTTAACATTTTTCTCTGCAAATGCATGTGAAGCATAGCTATATAGTCTCAGTGCACCAGCATTTTTAATAATGCAGCTGCTAAGAGCTCCAGTGGGGCTTGTGTCATGTCAGCAATTAACAGGCACCTTAGGCTCTTTGAGCAAGTTTTTAAATTGCTGGTGCACAGATCATACTTAAAGGAACAGTCAACTTTATTTGTTTAATGTTTGAAAAGATAGATAACACATTTACTACCCATTTCCCAGCTTTGCACAACCAACACTGTTATATTAATTTACTTTATAACCTCTAAATCTCTGCCTTTTTCTAAGCCCCTGCAGGCCGCCTCTTATCTCAGTGCATGTTATTAGCTTTTCACAGCCAGGCAGTGCTAGTTCATGTGTGCCATATAGATAACATTATGCTCACTCCTGTGGAGTTATGCAGCAACCAGCACTAATTGGCTAAAATGCAAGTTTGTAAAAAGCAATGAGATAAGGGGCAGTCTGCAGAGGCTTAGATACAAGGTAATTTTATAGGTAAAGACTATATTAATATAACAGTGTTAGTTATGCAAAACTGGGGAATGGGTAATAAAGGGATTTTCTATCTTATTAAACAATAAAAGTGTTCAAGTAGACTGTCCCTTTAAACACACTTTTGAAACAGCCATAGCTTTTACTAAAAATCATATACATTTATATTGCAAAAATGTTTCTATACAAAATTTAAATGCACCCAGGCCTATTCCAATTTCTGTTTGAATGTCCCATTAAAGGGACATAAAAGTGCAAAAGGAAAATATTCTAATGTGTTTGAGTACTTTATTACAACACTGTCACTTGCATATATCTATGTGTTTAACCCTACAAAGGGAGTGAATTGCTGCTGCTGAGCACATCCTGACATGAGACAATGACAATTTCAGGATTTCATCTACCACAAGATAAGTTAAGGTTCCTGGTTCATTGCTAATGGCACAGCATGTAGAAAAACTAAATGGCTTTAAAAGGACATAATGCTCAAAATGTTCCTATATGGAAGCGCAGCTGTTAAACACGTTACTACAAACTGTGTGAAAAAGGTGAACTAACATTTGTTTAAATTTAAGGTGAAATAATCAGGAAGTGCCTAACTGTGTGCATCTTGGTCCTGTGACTCAATTGCTCATTGGGGCAGCTCCCATATAAAAAACACAATTTATGCTTACCTGATAAATTTATTTCTCTTGTGGTGCATCCAGTCCACGGATCATCCATTACTTGTGGGATATTCTCATTCCCAACAGGAAGTTGCAAGAGGACACCCACAGCAGAGCTGTTATATAGCTCCTCCCCTAACTGCCATATCCAGTCATTCGACCGAAAACACGCAGAGAAAGGAGAAACCATAGGGTGCAGTGGTGACTGTAGTTTAATGAAAAAATGACCTGCCTTAAAATGACAGGGCGGGCCGTTGACTGGATACACCACAAGAGAAATAAATTTATAAGGTAAGCATAAATTGTGTTTTCTCTTGTAAGGTGTATCCAGTCCACGGATCATCCATTACTTGTGGGATACCAATACCAAAGCTAAAGTACACGGATGAAGGGAGGGACAAGGCAGGTACTTAAACGGAAGGTACCACTGCCTGTAAAACCTTTCTCCCAAAAATAGCCTCCGAAGAAGCAAAAGTATCAATTTTGTAGAATTTTGAAAAAGTATGGAGCGAGGACCAAGTCACCGCCTTGCAAATCTGTTCAACAGAAGCCTCATTTTTAAAGGCCCAAGTGGAAGCCACAGCTCTAGTAGAATGAGCTGTAATCCTTTCGGGAGGCTGCTGTCCAGCAGTCTCATAGGCTAAGCGGATTATGCTTCTTAGCCAAAAAGAAAGAGAGGTTGCCGAAGCCTTTTGACCTCTCCTCTGACCAGAGTAGACCACAAACAAAGCAGATGTTTGACGAAAATCTTTAGTAGCTTGTAAGTAAAACTTTAAAGCACGAACCACGTCCAGATTGTGTAATAGACGTTCCTTCTTTGAAGAAGGATTAGGACACAAGGATGGAACAACAATCTCTTGATTGATATTCTTGTTAGATACCACCTTAGGTAAAAACCCAGGTTTGGTACGCAGGACTACCTTATCCGAATGGAAAATCAGATAAGGAGAATCACATTGTAAGGCAGATAACTCGGAGACTCTACGAGCCGAGGAAATAGCTACCAAAAAAAGAACTTTCTGAGATAAAAGTTTGATATCTATGGAATGAAGAGGTTCAAATGGAACTCCTTGAAGAACCTTAAGAACCAAATTTAAGCTCCATGGCGGAGCAACAGGTTTAAACACAGGCTTGATTCTAAATAAAGCCTGACAAAAAGCGTGAACGTCTGGAACATCTGCCAGACGCTTGTGTAAAAGAATAGACAGCGCAGAACTCTGTCCCTTTAAGGAACTAGCTGACAATCCTTTTTCCAAACCTTCTTGGAGAAAGGATAATATCCTGGGAATCCTGACTTTACTCCAAGAGTAACCCTTGGATTCACACCAATAAAGATATTTACGCCATATCTTATGATACATTTTCCTGGTGACAGGCTTTCGTGCCTGTATTAAGGTATCAATGACTGACTCGGAGAAGCCACGCTTTGATAAAATCAAGCGTTCAATCTCCATGCAGTCAGTCCATGGTGGAAAGGATGACATGTCCACTAGATCTGCATACTAGGTCCTGCATGGCGACGCAGGCGCTATTAAAATCACTGATGCTCTCTCCTGCTTGATTTTGGCAATCAGTCGAGGGAGCAGAGGAAACAGTGGAAACACATAAGCCAGGTTGAAAAACCAGGGTGCTGCTAGAGCATCTATCAGCGTCGCCTTGGGATCCCTGGACCTGGATCCGTAACAAGGAAGCTTGGCGTTCTGTCGAGACGCCATGAGATCCAGTTCTGGTTTGCCCCAACGATGAATCAATTGTGCAAACACCTCCGGATGGAGTTCCCACTCCCCCGGATGAAAAGTCTGTCAACTTAGAAAATCCGCCTCCCAGTTCTCTACACCTGGGATATGGATAGCTGACAGGTGGCAAGAGTGAATCTCTGCCCAGCAAATTATTTTTGAGACTTCTAACATCGCTAGGGAACTTCTTGTTCCCCCTTGATGGTTGATGTAAGCCACAGTCGTGATGTTGTCCGACTGAAATCTGATGTACCTCAGAGTTGCTAACTGAGGCCAAGCCTGAAGAGCATTGAATATCACTCTCAGTTCCAGAATATTTATTGGAAGGAGTGTCTCCTCCTGAGTCTACGATCCCTGAGCCTTCAGGGAGTTCCAGACTGCACCCCAACCTAGAAGGCTGGCATCTGTTGTTACAATTGTCCAATCTGGCCTTTGAAAGGTCATACCTTTGGACAGATGGACCCAAGATAGCCACCAGAGAAGAGAATCCCTGGTCTCTTGATCCAGATTTAGTAGAGGGGACAAATCTGTGTAATCCCCATTCCACTGACTGAGCATGCATAGTTGCAGCGGTCTGAGATGTAAGCGTGCAAACGGCACTATGTCCATTGCCGCTACCATTAAGCCGATTACTTCCATGCCACCGAAGGGTGCGGAATGGAATGAAGAACACGGCAGGAATTTAGAAGCTTTGATAACCTGGACTCCGTCAGGTAAATTTTCATTTCTACAGAATCTATCAGAGTCCCTAGGAAGGAAACTCTTGTGAGTGGGAATAGAGAACTCTTTTCCTCGTTCACCTTCCACCCATGCGACCTCAGAAATGCCAGTACTATGTCCGTATGAGACTTGGCAATTTGGAAGTTTGATGCCTGTATCAGGATGTCGTCTAAATAAGGGGCCACTGATATGCCCCGCGGCCTTAGGACCGCCAGAAGCGGCCCTAGAACCTTTGTGAAGATTCTTGGGGCTGTAGCCAATCCAAAAGGAAGAGCTACAAACTGGTAATGCCTGTCCAGAAAGGCAAACCTGAGAAACCGATGATGATCTTTGTGTATCGGAATATGAAGATAAGCATCCTTCAGATCCACTGTAGTCATATATTGACCCTCCTTGATCATAGGTAGGATGGTACGAATAGTCTCCATCTTGAATGATGGAACTCTGAGGAATTTGTTTACGATCTTTAGATCCAAAATTGGTCTGAAGGTTTCCTCTTTTTTGGGAACCACAAACAGATTTGAGTAAAAACCCTGTCCCTGTTCCTCCTTTGGGACAGGATGGACCACTCCCATAACTAGGAGGTCTCGTACACAGTGTAAGAATGCCTCTCTCTTTATCTGGTTTGCAGATAATTGTGAAAGGTGAAATCTCCCTATTGGGGGCGAAGCTTTGAAGTCCAGAAGATATCCCTGGGATATAATTTCCAACGCCCAGGGATCCTGAACATCTCTTGCCCACGCCTGGGTGAAGAGTGAGAGTCTGCCCCCTACTAGATCCGTTACCGGATAGGGGGCCGTTCCTTCATTCTGTCTTAGAGGCAGCAGCAGGCTTTTTGGCCTGCTTACCTTTGTTCCAAGTCTGGTTTGGCCTCCAGACCATCTTGGACTGAGCAAAAGTTCCCTCTTGTTTTGCATTAGAGGAAGTTGATGCCACACCTGCCTTGAAGTTTCGAAAGGCACGAAAATTAGACTGTTTGGCCCTTGATTTGGACCTGTCCTGAGGAAGGGCATGACTTTTTCCTCCAGTGATATCAGCAATAATCTCCTTCAAACCAGGCTCGAATAGGGTCTGCCCCTTGAAGGGAATGCTAAGCAACTTAGATTTTGAAGTCACGTCAGCTGACCATGATTTAAGCCATAGCGCCCTACGCGCCTCAATAGCAAAACCAGAATTCTTAGCCGTTAGTTTAGTCAAATGAACAATGGCATCAGAAACAAAAGAATTGGCTTGCTTAAGTGCTCTAAGTTTGCCAAGTATGTCATCCAATGGAGTCGCTACCTGTAAAGCTTCTTCCAGAGACTCAAACCAGAACGCCGCAGCAGCAGTGACAGGAGCAATGCATGCAAGGGGCTGTAGGATAAAACCTTGTTGAATAAACATTTTCTTAAGGTAACCTTCTAATTTTTTATCCATTGGATCTGAAAAAGCACAACTGTCCTCGACAGGGATAGTAGTACGCTTTGCTAGAGTAGAAACTGCTCCCTCCACCTTAGGGACTGTCTGCCATAAGTCCCGTGTGGTGGCGTCTATAGGAAACATTTTTCTAAAAATAGGAGGTGGAGAGAACGGCACACCTCTGTAAACCTTTTAGGTATTGGAAAAACATCAGTACACACCGGCACTGCAAAGTATTTATCCAGTCTACACAATTTCTCTGGCACTGCAATTGTGTCACAGTCATTCAGAGCAGCTAAAACCTCCCTAAGCAATACGCGGAGGTGTTCAAGCTTAAATTTAAATGTAGAAATATCAGAATCAGGTATCTTTCCTGAGTCAGAAATATCACCCACAGACTGAAGCTCTCCTTCCTCAGCTTCTGCATATTGTGAGGCAGTATCAGACATGGTTCTTAAAGCGTCAGTATGCTCTGCATTTCGTCTAACCCCAGAGCTATCTCGCTTACCTCTAAATTCAGGTAGTCTGGCTAATACCGCTGACAGTGTATTATCAATGACTGCCGTCATGTCTTGTAAAGTAATCGCTATGGGCGCCCTAGATGTACTTGGCGCCATTTGAGCGTGAGTCCCTTGAGCGGGAGTCAAAGGATCTAACACGCGGGGAGAGTTAGTCGTCATAACTTCCCCCTCGTCAGATTCCTCTGGTGATAAATTTTTTAAAGACAGAATATGATCTTTATTGCTTAAAGTGAAATCAGTACATTTGGTACACATTCTAAGAGGGGGTTCCACCATGGCTTTTAAACATAATGAACAAGGAGTTTCCTCTATGTCAGACATGTTTGTACAGACTAGCAATGAGACTAGCAAGCTTGGAAAACACTTCAAATCAAGTTAACAAGCAAATATAAAAAACGGTACTGTGCCTTTAAGAGAAACAAATTTTGTCAAAATTTGAAAAACAGTAAAAAAGGCAGTAAATCAAACGAAATTTTTACAGTGTATATAATAAGCTAAGAGAGCATTGCACCCACTTGCAAATGGATGACTAACCCCTTAGTTAAAAAAACGGATCAAAAAAACGACATAGACGTTTTTTAACAGTCACAATCAACTGCCACAGCTCTGCTGTGGCTCCTACCTTCCCCAATAAACGACTTTAGGCCCTTTTGATATGTCCTGTAGCATTCAGGGGACTTCTGAGGAAAACTGGATGTCTCAGTCTGTAATTTTAACTGCGCAAAAAAGCGCTAAAATAGGCCCCTCCCACTCATACTATAACAGTGGAAAGCCTCAGGAAACTGTTACTAGGCAAAAATAAAGCCAGCCATGTGGAAAAAACTAGGCCCCTATAAGTTTTATCACCAAAGCATATATAAAAACGATTAAACATGCCAGCAAATGTTTTATATTGCATTTATATAAGGGTATTACCCCCTGAGAGTAAGCATGATACCAGTCGTTATTAAATCACTGTATTCAGGCTTAACTTACATTAATCCGGTATCAGCAGCATTTTCTAGCATTTACAATTCTAGAAAAAATTGTAACTGCACATACCTCATAGCAGAGTAAACTGCACGCCATTCTCCCGCTGAAGTTACCTCACTCCTCAGACATATGTGAGAACAGCAATGGATCTTAGTTACAACCTGCTAAGATCATATAAAACTCAGGCAGATTCTTCTTCTATTTCTACCTGAGATAAAATAGTACATAGTACTCCGGTACCATTTAAAATAACAAACTTTTGATTGAAGAAAATAAACTAACTATTTTTCACCACTCTCTCTTACTACCTCCATGCGTGTTGAGAGTTGCAAGAGAATGACTGGATATGGCAGTTAGGGGAGGAGCTATATAACAGCTCTGCTGTGGTTGTCCTCTTGCAACTTCCTGTTGGGAATGAGAATATCCCACAAGTAATGGATGATCCGTGGACTGGATACACCTTACAAGAGAAAGCTGGCTTATTCAGCGAGAGAACATCATAAAATGTTCTGTAATATATTTTTATTTTTTAAAACTTTCTCATTTAGATGCAACATCATTTTTTTTTTTACATTACTGCTCCAAGCTCAACAATTCATTTAACCATTTAGTTGCCAAAGAGTGCTTGGAAGCACAGTGCAGCCTCTTCCAGGCATACAAGGGGTTAAAACAAGATATTTGAGATTAGGGATACAGTGAACTGCTTTTGGGTTCCGGGCAGGTAACTACCATTTTAAAGTGGGTGTTGTAACTATGCCTTCTGTAAAGCATACATTATTATACATTTATTCTATGTGAAGACCTGCGCCGAGTCCTTGCGATTCTGTAGCTTGATCTCAGGAGATTACAACACAATGACAGAATCAAGCCAGTAGTTTGCTCCGAGTTATAGGAAGCTATTACACAAGCAGGCACCTCCAGGGCACAACGCAGGATACAAACTGTGATGTTCCAGTCTGGGAACTGTCAGACACTATTAACCTCTCGACTGGCGAAATATTCCCGTACTGAAACACATTTATCTCTCACAGTGGGGTAGGCAGTCTTCACGGGATGTGTTACTGCCTGTATCTACTACTGCCTTGCTCATACTTCTCATTTAGGGCCTGATATTCAAAAAATCGCCGACATGGAGAGAAATCCTGCAAAATCTTTGTGATTTTTTTTTTTTTTTTAGACCTTATATTGGAATGTAGGTGTCTCCCCTTCACATCAAGAACCCTGCATAGTGAGATAAATAGCTTTAAAATTAAAATTTGTGTTTCTAACATTTTTTTAGTAACTTCTCCTTACTGACGAGATGTCTTAGATCATCTCACCTGAGTGGTGAGTTTTGAATATCAGGCCCTTAATGGTTACACTACAGAGGGAGGGACACTCATTTTGCAGAACGGTTATTCAAAACCGTATATACCAGGAAGCCAGAAATGCTTTTCTGAGAAACACATAATTTGTTAGGAGACTGCAAGAGAACTAATTTATAGAGTTAAAAAAGGTGTTACATAACAGTTTAAAGGGACATAAATAAACCTTATGATTCAGATAGCGTTCATAATTTAAAATACAACACTTTCTCTTGGTATCCATTGTTAAGATATAGGTAAGCTCAGGAATGGCCATGTGTCTTGAGCACTATGTGGCCGCCCAGCGGTGTTTGCAATAATGTTATACATGCTTTTCTATGGGCATGTGCACACTCCTGTTACAAACACATTTGCCATACAGTGCTCATAACTCATGTAAAATTGTTTTTTGAATTGTATGCTCTATCTGAATTTTGATTTCACTTTACACACCATGGGGCCGATTTATCAAGGCCCCCGATTCCCCTGTTTCCGCGCGAGCCCTCAGGCTCGCCGGCAACAGCAGTTATGAAGCAGCGGCCTTAAGACCGCTGCTCCTTAACTGGTCCCCCGCCTCTGAGGCTGCGGACATCAATCCGCCCAATCCTATACGATCAGGCTGATTGACACCCCCTGTTAGCGGCCGATTGGCCACAAATCTGCATGGGGCAGCATTGCACAAGCAGTTCACTAGAACTGCTTCTGCAATGTTAAATGACGACAGTGCATCATGTCCGCCAAACTGATAATTCGTCCCCTTTGTATTCAATGCTTTATTTTTGCGCAGCATATGTAGCATTTTTACCTTTTTTTTGATCACAGATAAATAGTGTAACAAATGTCCCATGTGGCACGTCACTGTGCAGTAAAACATATCACATACAATTTAACCCTCAATCCCCTGCACACAAGTAAAACACAAATGTATTTTTAAAATCTACTGAAAAACAAAATCCAGTCACATTGGTGAGTGATTTGATAGAAGCCTACCTGCAGCGATGGCGGTCTTGCTGTGCACAGTAACAGATACAGCTGTACTAACGGTCAGAACCTCTGGCTTCTGGCCCTTATCTGTAAAAAGCAAAGGAACATAATCAGCACCCAGTATGTGTTCTTAGACCCCCCCCCCTTGATGAAATGGGGTATAGAGACAACGCAATAAACGCAGAAACTTTGTGATTTACCTCTCCACTACAGCACCAAAAGATTTGTCTTTTCACAATAAATGCTATCATTTTATCATAGCTATAGTGAAGTATAAAAAGCTATAAGAAAGAAAAGCTGAAGGGCAAGAGATGGCTCTGCCGTTTGTGATTATTGCTTTGGGCTATTCCTACCCCATATAATATAGAGAAAAACTTCCAACACTAATAAGTCTCAAACGATGTATACTATACAGAATACTGACTAATCCTGTCTTTCCTATGAATTAATTCACTGGAAGAATATATTGTTTAGCAAACTTTTACCTATATCTTTAGCTGCTTTAAAGGGACATTAAACACTAAATAAATGCTAGACAGGATGATGTATTAAGAGCATAGATTAGCCTGTGAATAATATTATATTAATAGTATATGTTTTTCAAAATTATATTGGTTGTTTAAATAGTGTTCCATAAAGCAGTGGGCAGCAGCATTTTGTAACCTAGGTTACCTTCTCTGCTGAGGGTTGTTAGGAACAGTTATAAATGGGTCACTAGAGTAGGTAGCCAATGACTGTGTGTAATACAGTATTGTTAAGAGAAAACTCCACAATTATCTGAGTTAAATTACAGGAAAATAATGAATGTTTTATTTTACTACATGTAGTTAAACATTTGAAATTGCAGTATCAAAGTATTTAATGTCCCTTAAAGGGAACTTAAAGTAATTAATTTATGTGTTGACAGAATATATCAGCAATTAAGGGGACATTGTACTTAAAGACAAGCCTTTGCAAGTATGTAAATAAAAACAATGATTTATTCAAAGCAAAAACATAAATTGACTGCATTGCTAAAGATCTGCATACAAAATAATTATTTACTGGGGCTCTGAAGAAGTGTTAAAAGGACACTGAACCCAAATTTTTTCTTTTGTGATTCAGATAGAGCATGCAATTTTAAGCAACTTTCTAATTTACTCCTACTATCAAATTGTTTTCATTCTCTTGGTATCGTTATTTGAAAAGCAAGAATGTAAGTTTATTTTTGATGAACAACCTGGGTTGTCCTTGCTGATTGGACAGCACCAATAAACAAGTGCTGCAAAAGGTACTGAACCAACAATTGGCTGAAACCTTAGCTTAGATGCCTTCTTTTTCAAATAAAGATAGCAAGAGAACAAAGAAAATTTGATAAAACGTGCGTCAGAGAAATATTAAGGAGTAATGTCCATCTAATATAAAAAAGTGTTTTGAATAGTGTCAGTTAGGGTACGGTCTATGATTAGTGTCATTATAGTTTATGGAGTACATTTTTTTTAATCTTCTTAATATTTTTTTTTTTGTGTTGCAGGCATCCTGTGCTTAGCTAATTTCCTCAACTTAATAAATCTAAGTTAACTTTTTGTGCCCTTTACACACCTCTGGTCCCCATTGTGGGATAACAGGATATTCTGTTTCCTTCTTTTATTGTAAATTTATCTTGTGTTGTGGCCAATTAAAGACAGATATAAATGATCTGCTGCACTGATCAAGCAATCACTCTGTAGACTGTAGAAGGGTCAGGGTTCTGGACTGATAAAATAATTAAACATTTTATGGGGACTTAATATTTGAGTTTACTGTCCCTTTAAACGCTGTATCAGTTAATATTAAACTATACAGAGCACTAACATTTATTTTACACCCCTCATCTCCATATGATACCCCAAAATCATCATTATAGGAGGAATGAATTAAAGTGATAGGTAAGAAGAGGTTTGTTAATATAATTCAGCAGATGAGTATGAGTGATGTAAGGGAGGTGAATCAGAGAGATGACAGATTAATTCACTACATACAATGATTAGGTGTGCTATATAACATATTATGCATGTTACAGGATTATGTGCTCTGTGGGAGTTGTGGATACTCTCGCATGCTGCCATGTTACATGACACAGATGCATCAAGAGATGGATAAATATATATTTTTTTAATCACGTTTTACTATTTTAATTAAATTAATTAAAAAAAAAAAACAGTGACAGAAGAATGTAAATCAAACTAGTACATTATACCTGTCAGATATGGTTTACGGCTGAATAAAAAAAATAGGTGGGAGTGGGCTGCTTAAATGTCCAGGTCTATTTTTGGTCCCAATCCAGCCCTGTATGAAGGGTGCATTTATTTGACAATGTAACATATTGTTTTATATAGGGGTAAGAGATTTTTCAAGCAAATGATCATTTCAGTAACATAGCTGGAAGAGGGTTAATAGACAAATTAGGGAATGTTTTTTTCACAACTGCTTTGCATTTATCTATGACCAAACGGAAAATGATTTCTTTTTTTTACAATATTGTGTGTACCACAGCTTCAGTAAATGATTGTAAAATATTTCTGATTAACAAATCAAGCTGTATAAACGTACAAATGTGAAGCCGTCCTGGTCGCCTGCTGTGTTAAAAGTGAAGGTTAATTCATGTCAGCAGAATCAACTTTGATTGCGCTAACAACTGCAATGCATACTCCAGCTTGTTATATACAGTGTATTTATAATATTTGTGTGCAAGAAGGTTTTGTAATAAACAGTGGACCCCCCCAAATGTAACCACATTAACACATTTACCCTCTAACTACTCAAACAAAAGGGCATGATCATTTTCAGTATGGTGGTATAAATGTCTGGTCAATAAAACAAAGTTAAAAATGATGTAGCTTACTTAAATGAAAGACTCTACAATAAAGCCTTTCATTTGTTAGCTAATATGTTTACAAATTGACCATCTATTCAAAGGTTCTCCAAAAGACCCCATGCACAAGTTAGATTATTTAAAAAGATCAGTCAAACCCCTGAGGTCCGTCACAGGATTCTGTAACCAGCCCACCCACCTTCCTGCTGTATTTAATGGTGCTCGCTGCACCACTAAAGTAAGTTCTCTCTCCCTTATCCCTATGTATTTGTGCTGTATCTTACTGTATTTTGTTTGCTCTTTTATTATTTCACACCTACCCCCTACCCAGTTAACCAGCCCGCCCACCTTCCTGCTGTATTAAATGGTGCTCACTGGGGCGCACCAAAGGCAAGCCAGTCAGCGCCTGTCCGCGCCCCACGCCACGAACTATGGCTCCAGAAACTTCCGCCACTACGACGCCAGCACCCTCCACGCGCTCAACACCGGTAGATTGTCCGCCTGCCACCACGCATCCACGACCTTTCACCTGCCGCAACTGCTCCTTCCCCTCCCTCTGGACCACAACCCAACCAACTAACCCACCCAAAAAAAGCCACAATTACCTCAACTGCATCCTCCTCAACACCCGCTCCATACACAAGCACACCCTTGGATTCTGGAACCTGCTAGACTCCATCTCCCCTGACGTCGCCTTCCTCACCGAGACCTGGCTAAACCCTGCATCAGTGCCAGACATCGCCACTGCAATACCCGACGGCTACAAGATCTGCCACAAAGACTGCAGTTACCGACCTGGAGGAGGCATCGCCATCATCCACAAACACACCATCCAAGTCACAACCAGCTCCGACGACCACTCACCAGGCCTAGAACACCTACACTTCAAGATCCAGGTCAACCCCAACACCACCCTCCACGGCACCCTCATCTACAGATCACCTGGACCTCGTCCCGCCTTCTGCAACACCATCACCGACCACATCGCAACCCATGCCCTCACCTCAATAGACTACATCCTACTCGGTGACCTCAACTTCCATCTTGACAACCCCAACGATCACAACACCTCCACCCTCCTAGAAAACCTTGGAACTATTGGACTGAAGCAACTCGTAAACTACCCAACCCACACAGCTGGCCACACCCTCGACCCGATCTTTTTCTCAGGCAACCACATCTCAGTCAATCACATCACCGAATTCCTCTGGACTGACCACCACTGCATACACTTCTCCTTCAGCAAACCCACCACCCACCTCCGACAGTACCACCCGCCCCGCAGAAACTGGAACATCACCCAAGACCAACTACACCGCACCCTAAACAAATCCTCCCCTCCAACCTCCACAGACGCCAACTCCTCCGCCCGCAACCTCCACTGCTGGATTACAGACTGCTCCAACACCCTCGCCCCCCTCAAAAAACCATCTGGCTGCTAAACCACCAACAAAGCCAGCTGGTTCACCCCAGGCCTCCAGGACTCCAAATGCTACTGCAGACGACTGGAAAGAACCTGGAGAACCAGCAAGACCCTTCTGGATAAAGCTGCCTTTAAGGAAGCAATCACCACCCACCACCACCTCATAAAAACCGCCAAAAAAACAGCCATCCAAGACAGAATCAACTCTAATGCATAAAACAGCAAAGAGTTGTTCTCAGTCATGAAGGAATTCTCTAAACCCAGCAGCGACACCACCAACATTCCACCCTCCCAGGACCTCTGCAATACACTCGCTGCACATTTCCACCTCAAGATCCTCAACATATATGACAGTTTCACGCCTCTAACTCAACCTCCACCACCCACTCCTCTACACCCAACGACACCCCTCCCAAATCCGCCCCCCCTCACCACACACGGACTATCTGGAGCCCCTTCACCACAGATGACACCCTCAGAATCATGAAATCCATCCACTCCGGCACACCCTCAGACCCATGCCCCCCATCACATATTCAACAAAGCAATCAACACCATCGCCCCTGAACTCCGCTGCACTATCAACTGCTCCATCAAAACCAGCACCTTCCTGGATATCTGGAAGCACGCAGGACTGAAACCCCTGCTGAAGAAACCATTGGCAGACCCCACAGACCCGAATAACTACCGCCCCATCTCTCTACTCCCCTTCCCAGCCAAAGTCATAGAGAAGTCCATCAACTTGCAAGTTATTGACCACATTGAGGCCAACCACAACCTGGACCACTCCCAATCCAGTTTCAGAAGCAACCATAGCACCGAGATCGCCCTCCTCGCCGCCACAGACGACATCCGCACCATGCTCGACAGAGGAGAAACCTCCAACCTTATCCTCCTAGACCTCTCAGCAGCTTTCGACACTGTCGACCACAACACCCTCCGCACCCATCTACACGACGCCGGCATCCACAGCAAAGACATGGAATGGATCACCTCCTTCCTCACGACAGGACCCAGAAAGTCAGACTCCCACCTTTCTCCTCCAAACCCACACCAGTCAACTGCGGTGTACCGCAAGGCTCTTCGCTGAGCCCCACCCTCTTCAACATCTACATGGTTCCTCTTGCCGCCTTCGTCCGACGCCACAACCTCAACATCGTCTCCAACGCTGACGACACCCAGTTAATCATCTCACTCACCCGAGATCCCTCCACCATCAATAAGACCTTCCACGAAGGCCTGACAGCAGTCGCTGCCTGGATGAAGGATAACCAGCTCAAACTGAACACAGACAAAACCGAAGTCCTCCTCCTCGGACCCAATAAATCCGCATGGGACGACTCCTGGTGGCCCACGGCCCTCGGTCACCCTCCAACCCCAACCGACCATGCACAGAATCTAGGCTTCATCCTGGACTCCTCACTCTCCATGGACCGACAAATCAATGCCATCACCTTAACATGCTTCCACATTCTCCACCTGCTACGAAAAATCTTCAAGTGGATCCCTATCAAAACCAAGAAAACAGTCACCCACGCCCTCGTCAGCAGCCGGTTAGACTACGGCAACGCACTCTACGCTGGCTCCACCATCAAACTACAAAAGAGACTCCAACGTATCCAGAACGCCTCAGCCAGACTTATCCTTGACATCCCTCTCCAATGCCACATCACCGAACACCTAAGGAACCTTTACTGGCTCACCATCAACAAGAGAATCACCTTCAAGCTACTTACCCACGCGTTCAAGGCCCTATACAACATCGGACCTGAATACCTCAACCACCGCGTACATTTCTACACCCCTGCCAGACAACTCTGATTGGCCGACCAAGCACTCGCATTCATCCCCCGATTCAGCAAATCCACAGCGGGCGGAAGATCCTTCTCCCACATGGCAGCAAAGACATGGAACACCCTCCCGCTGCACCTCAGACAACCCACCTCCCTTACAAAGTTCAGAAAGGACCTCAAAACCTGGCTCTTCGACTGAAAGCCCATCCCCCCCCCTTCTCCTATCCCCTTTCCCTTAGCGCCTTGAGACCCTCATGGCCGATTAGTTTGCGCTCTATAAGTACCTAATAGATAGATAGATGTAAAGAGTTGTTAAGAGCTGTGTGTCGTACTAAGGGGCATTCCCTACACTTCTGTATGTGATGGAGAGACGCATGTATTACTCACAATATAGTGCCCAATAAAATAAACAGTTTAAAAATTATACAGAAAGTACAAAGTAAAAATCATAATGAAAATACAAAACAAAAAGTAATGGAAATACAAAGTAGAAATTGTAACAAAAGCACAGATTAAAACGTAGAAATTGAACTCAAACTACAAAA
Source organism: Bombina bombina (assembly GCF_027579735.1). Classification (NCBI taxonomy): domain Eukaryota; kingdom Metazoa; phylum Chordata; class Amphibia; order Anura; family Bombinatoridae; genus Bombina; species Bombina bombina. The sequence continues at coordinate 1,053,686,900 of NC_069504.1, forward strand.
CACAAATCTTACTTTGTATTTTCTCAGTGTATTACAAGTCTCACAGTCGTAAACAGTGAGCAGGAAAGGGACATTCCTTGGCTGTGTCTGACGTTCTCTCACAGTTTTAAAGTATTCTCTAATCATTTTGCACCTGCAGTTCTCACTAATGTATCTCACTAAATGTATGCTGGTGGTTTCAAACATATAACATACCTATTACACTGATATAGAATAATGAGAGGATACAAAATTAGAAGAAAATATGTTAAATATAAGTTAAAATTATACTAAAACCAACGCAGTGTGATTTTTATTGGTAGTTGTATTCAGTCTGCCTGGCAAGATTATCTATTCTAGAGAGCAGCTTGCCCTTGACTAGGACTTCCAGGTTCAGTAGTAAGGTCTACCCATGTAAGGATCAGTGTAATGATTTCACTCCACAATGGCAAGTTTCAGAGAATCAGGCCCAGATCTCTGTTGTGATCAGTGACCTGTCACTGCATGCATAATGGAACTGCTTCGGACAATGTAATTTGAGGGGGAAAAAACAACAAAAAACATTATGGCAGGAGATATGCAAGTTATTTAATTAATTGTATATATTTATTGCCCTAAATCACTTTACAAAAGTATAGCCTAGCAATTGTGATGGTTCTTTCAGTCCTCCCCCATACATTTAAAGTTTATACATAGAACTATTATTCTTCAGTGTTTCACAGTTTTATGAATACTTTTCATTCATTGTCCATAGATACTAACTTACAACAAACATGGTGCTGTGAAATGCATTTTGTTTCTGTCTGTGAGTAAATAGCAGATCTGCATCCAAGATTTATTATCTTACATGAGCATAGCTGAAAAATAATTATAACTATCCTTCTTCAAAACAATTAATATGTATTCTCTGCAGTGATGAATCTAAGAATATCTCCAGGTCTCGGTTTAATTGAATTTAAAATGAATGGACAACCACACTATCTGTGAAACACAGCCAAAAGGGGAAAGCTAGCTAACAATGACACATGATGAGCCAATATTATTGCTCCATCATTTAAGGCATCATCCATAATTTAACAAAGTAAAAATATTGCATAATTAAGCCATCTGATTGGTTACTGACAGTGCCACTGCCAGTCTAATAATCACATGTTTCTAGTAAGGGAGGGCAGAAGCTCTGAACAAGGACAAAGTCTGATTGATGCAATCTGGAACAAAGCTTGTAATTAGAGGCTAATCAATTTTAATTAAGGACTGAATAAGCTGGCCAAAATAATGTTCATTCTTAGCTATGTATGTGTAACATGCATGTGTATATGTGACTAGCAGCAATGAAACCCATGGTCATGATATCATGGAGCACAGAGGTGTTGAATACGGTCATGTGACTTTCATGATACAGGCTTTCTGCTCTGTGACATGAATAGTGCATCCTATGCCAGGAATAAAAGAGTTATGCATAGGAAGGCAAGAATGATGTGGTTTGAATTGGTGAGGGTGACAGTGCCATGAATAAATAGATAAGATGCTTTTCTTGGCACATGACTATTTGAACAGGGCTCATACACAGAATTTTCATTAAAATATCCTCTGCTCACCCGACCCTTTTGGCTTGACATATTCGCTGTCGCTTGGATTATGATCTGGAAGATGAGATGGGAGGGCAAGTAAAGAGAAGTGACCGGAGGTGAGTAAGAGTGTTACAAACCTGCCAAACTGCAGCAACCTCTGGCATTAGCAAGGAAATTACCGGTTAAAATATTGTGGTCACAATAGAGAATCACATTAGGAAACAATGCAATGTGCCATGCAATTAGTTTGTTTCATGTGGCTGGTAATCACTATTCAAAAAAAAAATCTCTAAAATACATTGTATTGTATCTATGCACAACTTTTTTTATGTCAGATTGTTATCAATGAGCATGAGGAAAAAATAGAATTTAAAACCAAAGTGAGATTATATTTGGATTATAAAAAAGTGAGATTTTTTTCCATGTACACTCAAGATTCTTACTTACCAATAACTAATTTCTTTGTGTTCAGAGTGGCAGCATATGGCAATGATATATTATTTATGGGTACTTATCTTCGTGTCTGATTAGTGAGACAGAACTTCAGTGGTTTTGATTCGTGGTCATGTAGAATGCCACTTACACTTTGAAGTTCATTGTTTAATAGAGTAACAAGAGTGTAAGAAAAGGGAGAAAAAAGCCCACAAAGAGAGATAGAACAGACAAACAACGGTGTACGTACAAGAGTACTGTTACTGAATGTGAAGAAAATGGCTGAATTAGAAAAAAAATGGCGGAGTTGTGTATATGATATAAGAGAAAAATCTGGTTAAAAATGGAAAACTATAAAATATTGGCATTTCACTGTCACTGTCTTTATGAGCGGGATTTCCAGTTATTTTTAGAGACCTTCACAGAAGCAAAATATACATGACCAAAACGCAAATAAAACTTTAAATATACTGATTCAGCACTGGTTATGACTTCCTTCTGTGCTGAGGGCAGTTTTTTTTCATATTAATAATAATTTCCCAACATGCGTGTAATTGTTTCATAGCAATTTGATTAATTTTATAATTAATACTTAATTGAAATTATAAATTAACATTGTGAAGATCATATTTTACTTGTGTACCAGGAAAATAGTTTTTAAATCTGATATAAGTTTAGCTAATTATAATAATAAAAATAATAATAATAAGCCAGGAAAGAATTTTGTTTAATAACCGCTTTGTGCCGGCACAATAAGCATGAGAACGTCAAAGTGATCACGTGATTTCAAGGCCGGATTGGATCATTGGGGACTGCCTATGCTGCTAGGCACGCACCACCTGTGGCCGTTTCTTGACTGCGTCAAAGGGGGTAGTGGCAGGACACCATATAAGGTAGGATGTTCTATGCCTTCCTAAAAGGGTTAAAGCCTGGCGCTGTTAGGACGGCATGGAATGTCCTAACAGCGTGAAGGTGTTATTATGTAAATATGTCTCTAAAAACCTTATTTCAAATCAGGTCAAAAACATAAATTATGCTTACCTGATAATTTCATTTCCATCGAGGGGAGGAGAGTCCACTGCTTCATTCATTACTATTGGGAATTCAGAACCTGGCCACCAGGAGGAGGCAAAGACACCCAAGCCAAAGGCTTAAATACCTCCCCCACTTCCCTCATCCCCCAGTCATTCTGCCGAGGGAACCAGGAACATTAGGAGAAATATCAGGGTATAAAAGGTGCCAGAAGATGATTAAATTTAGGTCCACCCAATGGAGATGAAGGCGGGAGCCGTGGACTCACCTCCCCTCGATGGAAATTAAATTATCAGGTAAGCATAATTTATGTTTTCCATCTAAAGGGGAGGAGAGTGCACGGCTTAATTTATTACTATTGGGAACATATACCCAAGCTCTAGAGGACACTGAATGAAACAGGGAGGGTAAAAGGCAGACTTTAATCTGAGGGTACCACAGCCTGTAAAACCTTTCTCCCAAAAACAGCTTCCGCAGAAGCAAAAACGTCAAACTTGTAAAACTTTGTAAAAGTGTGTAAGGAGGACCAGGTAGCCGCCTTACAAATTTTCTCCATAGAGGCCTCATTCTTGAAGGCCCAAGACGAAGCCACAGCTCTAGTTGAATGAGCCGTGATCCTCTGTGGAGGTTTATGTCCCACTGTCTCATAAGCCAAGCGAATCAAGCTCCTCAACCAAAAAGACAAAGTAGCAGATACGCTTTGCCCCTTGCGCTTCCCAGAATACACCACAGAAAGAGATGTAGACTGTCTGAAATCCTTTGTAGCCTGAAGATATAACTTCAAGGCACAAACCACATCCAGGTTATGAAGTAACCTCTCCTTTGAAGAAGAAGGGTTAGGACACAAAGAAGGAACCACTATTTCCTGATTGATATTACAGTTAGACACCGCCTTGGGGAGAAACCCCAACACAGTGCGAAGTACAGCCTTATCCGCATTAAACACCAGATAAGGAGGATCACATTGCAAGGCAGCTAGTTCAGATACTCTGTGTGCCGATGCAATAACCAACAGGAAGAGAACCTTCCAGGACAAAATCTTAATGTCTATGGAATGCATAGGTTCAAACGGAACCCTCTGCAAAACCTTAAGGACTAAGTTTAAGCTCCAAGGTGTAGCCGACTGTCTAAAGACAGGCCTGATTCTAGACAGAGCCTGAACAAAAGATTGGATGTCAGGGAGCTTAGCGAGTCTCCTATGCAACAAAACTGATAATGCCGAAATCTGTCCCTTTAAGGAACTAGCGGCAAGACCCTTCTCCAAACCATCTTGGAGAAAGGACAGAATCCTGGATACCTTTACCTTATGGCAAGGATATCCATGCTTCTCACACCAGGACAAGTAAGTCCTCCACACCTTATGGTAGATTTGATGAGTGACTGGCTTCCTTGCCTGAATTAGAGTATCAATCACACTTTCAAAAAAGCCTCTCCTGGCTAAGACTAGGCGTTCAATTTCCACGCAATCAGCCTCAGAGAATCTAGTTTTCGATGTTGAAAGGGGCCCTGTGACAGCAGATCCCTGCGACAGGGTAACCTCCATGGTGGAGAGGATGATATCCCCACCAGATCTGCAAACCCCGTCCTCCACGGCCACAAAGGAGCAATCAGAATGGCCGGGGCCCCCTCCTGTTTGATGTGTGCCACTAAACGAGGTAGAACTGGTAACGGTGGAAAAATGTAAGCTAGGCTGAATCCCCAAGGAACCACTAAGGAATCTATCAGCTCTGCCTGGGGATCCCTGGACCTCGACCCGTATCAAGGTAGTTTGCAATTGAGTCTGGACGCTATGAGATCTATCTCCGGCGTTCCCCATCTGTGACAAATCTCCGCAAACACCTCGGAGGGAAGAGACCATTCCCCCGGATGGAAGGATTGTCTGCTGAGAAAGTCTGCTTCCCAGTTGTCGACACCTGGAATGTGAATCACTGAGAGTGAGGAGTCGTGGGACTCCGCCCACTCCAGAATCAGAGACACCTCCCTCATCGCGAGGAAGCTCCTCGTACCCCCCTAATGGTTGATGTAAGCCACCGAGGTAATGTTGTCGGTCTGGAATCTGATGAAACTGACCGACGTCAAAGAAGGCCATGCCTTCAGAGCATTGTAAATTGCTCATAGTTCTAGGATGTTGATCGGAAGGAGAGACTTCTCCCTGGATCACTTTCCTTGTGCCCTCCTGGCATCCCAAACAGCTCCCCATCCTGTAAGACTGGTATCCGTGGTCACAATCTCCCAGGGTGGTCTCAAGAAGGATGTACCCATGGACAGCTGCTCATGACGAATCCACCAAGAGAGGAAGTTCCGAGTCCGAGCATCCATGGATATCAGCTGTGATAGATCTAAATGATCGCCGTTCCACTGTCTCAACATGCACACCTAAAGAGGTCTGAATGGAACCTGGCGAATGGTATGACATATATGCTTGAAACCATGAGACCTATCACCTCCATACATTGAGCCACCAATGGGCTTGTGGAGGACTGAAGGGCAAGACAGGTGGACGCAAGCTTCCTGCATCGCTGATCTGTGAGAAATATTTTCATCACTTGCTGCAGTGTGGAAACTGGTTAGTGTTAGGACCAGTCTACTATGGGACACCTTGTAAGTGGTGACTGGCTTAGCAGAATATGATCATATTGTGTGACTAAGATCCCATTTCATTTAAAGGCATTTTTTACAGGCAAAATTTTTTTTTGCAGCATAAATATAAGTCAATATTATTGCGAGATGTTAAGCTCAATTGTATTTGAACTATGTAAGTATATTTAGCAGATAGAAGTATATTTGTTTTTGCAGCTCAAATATAAGCCAATATTATTGCGAGATGTTTATCCCAATCTTATTAGAAGCTATGTAAGTATATTTGGCAGACAGAAGCATATACAAATATGAGTCCACGGATCATCTTAATTACTAATGGGATCCAATACCAAAGCTAGATTACACAGATGATACAGGAGGGACAAGACATGGAACTTAAACGGAAGACACCACTGCTTGAAGAACCTTTCTCCCAAAAGCGGCCTCAGCTGAGGCAAAAGTGTCAAACTTGTAGAACTTTGAAAAAGTGCGAAGAAAGGACCAAGTTGCAACCTTGCAAGTCTGTTCCACAGAAGCTTCATGTTTGAAAGCCCATGAGGAAGCAACAGCCCTCGTGGAATGAGCCGTAACCCTCTCGGGAGGCTGCTGTCCAGCAATCTCATATGAAAGACGTATGATACTCTTCAGTCCAAAAAGAAAGAGAAGTAGCCGTAGCTTTCTGTCCCGTACGTGTTCCTGAGAAAACTACAAACAATGCAGAAGACTGACGAAAACTCTTAGTCGCCTGCAGATAAAACTTTAAGGCACGGACCACATCCAAATTGTGCAGGTGTCGTTCCATCTGAGAAGAAGGATTGGGACACAAAGAAAGAACAACAATCTCCTGATCAATGTTCCGATCAGAAACCACCTTAGGAAGAAATCCTAATATAGTACATAAAACTCCCTTATCAGAATGAAAAATAAGGTAAGGGTACGCATACTGCAATGACGAGTGCTCTGACACTCTGCGAGCAGAGAAAATAGCAACAATATAACAATTTAATATCTAAGGAATGCATAGGCTCAAACGGAGGCCGTTGGAGAACATTGAGAACCAAATTGAAACTTCATGGAGGAGTAACTTGTTTTGAACTCGTCGATAATCCTTTCTCCAAACCTTCTTGGAGAAAGGATAAAATTCTAGGAATCCTAACTCTACTCCATGAGTAGCCCTTGGATTCACACCAATAGAGATATTAACGCCACATCTTATGGTAAATCTTCCTAGATACAGGCTTACGAGCCTGAATCATGGTCTCAATTACCCATTCAGAAAACCCCCGCTTGTATAAATTAAGCATTCAATCTCCAAGCAGACAGCTTCAGAGAAACTAGATCCGGGTGAAGGAAGGGCCCCTGAAGTAGAAGGTCCTTCCTCAACGGAAGTCTCCAAGGTGGAAGAGATGACATGTCCTGTCCACCAGATCTGCATACCAAATCCTGCAAGGCCAAGCTGGTGCAATGAGGATCACCGATGCCCTCACCTACTTAATTCGAACAATGACCCGAGGAAGAAGAGCAAACGGAGGAAATAGCTGGAGAACACTTCTGGATGGAGTTCCCACTCCCCCGGAAGAAAGGTCTGCCTACTCAGGAAATCCGCCCTCAGATGTCCACCCCTGGAATGTGGATCGCTGACAGGCAGCAAAAATGGGCCTCCGCCCACTGAACTATGTTGGATACCTCTGTCATCGCTAAGGAACTCCTCGTTCCTCCCTGATGATTGATGTAAGCCACTGATGTTCTTTTGTCTGCAAAAACGGGTTCCCTGGGATAGATGATCCAGAGACAACCACCACTGAAGAGAATCCCTTGTCTCCTGCTCCAGTAGTATTCGAGGAGACAAATCTGTATAATCTCCAATCCATTGCCTGAGTATGCTTAACTGTAGAGATCTATGATAGAACCGAGCAAACAGGATGATCTCTGATTTCCTGACATTGTCAGAAAAAATCTTCATTGATATGGAAACTAATATGGTTCCCAAGAAAGTTACTCTTGTGCTTGCGACTAAGGAACTCTCCTCCAAATTTACCTTCTCCCCGTGATATAGCGGGAAGAATAACACCATGTCCGTGTGAAATCTTGCTTGCTGTAAGGAGGGCGCCTGGACTAGGACGTCGTCCAGATAAGGAGCCACTGCAATGCCCCATAAACGAAACACCCCAACAGCGATCCCAGAGCCTCTGTTAAAGAAAACTCTGAGAGCTGTGGCAAGACCAAAAGAAAGAGCCAAAAACTGGAAGAGTTTGACCAGAAAGGCAAACCTTAGAACTTGAGACGATACTTGTGAATGGTACCTGAAGGTACGCGTCTTTTAAGTCCACTGTTTTTCCCTGATCCAAAAATCCATTTATATATGGTCCCCAAATAGGGGAGATATAAAAAATTAAGCTGATAAGAACAGATGTTACACTTGATCTTAGCCAAAAGGCCGAGAATCAATACATAAATTGACCCTCTTGAATCAAGGGAGGAATGGAACAAATAATTTCCATTCTGAAGGACGGTACACTAAAACAAACTTCCGCTTACGAAGGCCAGTGGACACCAAATGCACACGCAAGATCAGATAGCAGGAGCCTTCCACCGCCTTCCGCTTCGGGAGCAGTGGAGTTAACCGGAACTGGAACAATCACCCCCAGGTCTAAGAGATCTCCTACGCAGTGTAAGAACGGCTCTCCTATTGTTTGATCTGCAGATAATCTTAAAAGCAGAAACCTGCCTCTAGGAGGAAAACCTTTTAAACTCAAATTTGTATCCCTGGGACACTATTTTCTATTACCCAGGGATCCTGAACATCTCGAACCCAAGCCTGAACAAAGACAGAACGGGGGCATGTCCTTCATGCTATCCTTGATTCAACAGCAGGCTATTTAGATTTTATTTATTTTTTAATTTCAAAAGAAATTATTTCCATCAAGCCAGGTCCCAACAAGGTCTTCCCCTTGTAAGGAACCGATAAAAAGCTTAGACGTAGAACAAGTCTCTAATCAGAAGGCTCTGTGGTCTGAAACAGAGAAACCTGAAAACTATGCTCCCAGTTTGAAAAATTGAAGGGAAGAATTTGAAATAAAGGAATTAGCCAATCTGAAAGCTTTTATCCTATCCTGGATTTTATCCAGGGAAGTTTCTGACTTAGTAGTATCAGACAACGCATCAAACCAATATGCCGTCGCACTAGTGACAGTAGCAAAGTACACAGCTGGTTGCCATGGTAAACCCTGGTGTACATCCCTTCTAATATTTGTCCATAGGACCTTTGTAAAATCCAACATCCTCTAAGGGTATAGTAGTTCTCTTAGCTAAGTTGGAAACTACGCCTTCCACCCTAGGGAATGTTTTCCCAGCCTCCTAAGCTGAGTCAGCTATAGGAAACATCTATTTAAATATAGGGAATGCGGACTCTTCCATTCCTTATAACTTACCCGACGCACTAGGATAGATTACACCGGTAGTGTAGGAGTCGCCCAGGGTAGCTAAAACCTCCTAAAGTAACAAATGGAGGTGTTCAAGCTAAAAATCTGAAAGAAAAACAACCTCAGGATCAAATAAAGATATTATTCATCTGAGTCTGAGAACTCTCTCTCAGATAATTCCGAAGTAACTTCCTCAGTCAGGTAACAGTGAAGAACCGTTCGGAATAGCAACTACTGAATCAATCACACTAAATGATTGAAAATAATTCCTCTAGTAATGTCTTCTGCCACGTGGGAAAAACATATAATGCATAAAATGCAAAGTAACCCCGGGTGGATTGTGAGAGTAAGCGCAGGGCACTGCAAGTGCGCCATACAATTTTGTGGGACACTAAAGGAGAAATTTCGTCAACAGAATCCTAAGCAGCAAATGCCCTAGAAGGAGAAGGTTCAGAAAAAAGTGAAATTTTTAAGAAAAATTGACACATAAAAAACATAATTTATGCTTACCTGATAAATTTATTTCTCTTGTAGTGTATCCAGTCCACGGATCATCCATTACTTATGGGATATTAACTCCTCCCCAACAGGAAGTGCAAGAGGATTCACCCAGCAGAGCTGCTATATAGCTCCTCCCCTAACTGCCATTACCAGTCATTCGACCGAAAACATGCAGAGAAAGGAAAACCATAGGGTGCAGTGGTGACTGTAGTTTAATGGAAAAATTACCTGCCTTAAAGTGACAGGGCGGGCCGTGGACTGGATACACTACAAGAGAAATAAATTTATCAGGTAAGCATAAATTATGTTTTCTCTTGTTAAGTGTATCCAGTCCACGGATCATCCATTACTTATGGGATACCAATACCAAAGCTAAAGTACACGGATGACGGGAGGGACAGGCAGGCTCTTTATACGGAAGGAACCACTGCCTGAAGAACCTTTCTCCCAAAAACAGCCTCCGAAGAAGCAAAAGTGTCAAATTTGTAAAATTTGGAAAAAGTATGAAGAGAAGACCAAGTTGCAGCCTTGCAAATCTGTTCAACAGAAGCCTCATTCTTAAAGGCCCAAGTGGAAGCCACAGCTCTAGTAGAATGTGCTGTAATTCTTTCAGGAGGCTGCTGTCCAGCAGTCTCATAGGCTAACCGTATTATGCTACGAAGCCAAAAGGAGAGAGGTAGCCGAAGCTTTTTGACCTCTCCTCTGACCAGAATAAACGACAAACAGGGAAGACGTTTGTCGAAAATCCTTAGTTGCCTGTAGATAAAATTTCAGGGCACGGACTACATCTAGATTGCGTAGCAGACGTTCCTTTTTCGAAGAAGGATTAGGACACAAAGATGGAACCACAATCTCTTGATTGATATTCCTGTTAGTGACCACCTTAGGTAGGAATCCAGGTTTAGTACGCAGAACTACCTTGTCTGAATGAAAAATCAGATAAGGAGAATCACAATGTAAGGCAGATAACTCAGAGACTCTTCGAGCCGAGGAAATCGCCATTAAAAACAGAACTTTCCAAGATAACAACTTGATATCAATGGAATGAAGGGGTTCAAACGGAACCCCCTGTAAAACATTAAGAACTAAGTTCAAACTCCATGGTGGAGCAACAGTTTTAAACACAGGCTTGATCCTAGCTAAAGCCTGACAAAAAGCTTGAACATCCAGAACTTCTGACAGACGTTTGTGTAAAAGAATGGACAGAGCTGAAATCTGTCCCTTTAAGGAACTAGCGGATAAACCCTTTTCTAAACCTTCTTGTAGAAAAGACAATATCCTCGGAATCCTAACCTTACTCCATGAGTAACTCTTGGATTCGCACCAATATAAGTATTTGCGCCATATCTTATGGTAAATCTTTCTGGTAACAGGCTTCCTAGCCTGTATTAAGGTATCAATAACTGACTCAGAAAAACCACGTTTTGATAAAATCAAGCGTTCAATTTCCAAGCAGTCAGCTTCAGAGAAATTAGATTTTGATGTTTGAAGGGACCCTGGATCAGAAGGTCCTGTTTCAGAGGTAGCGACCAAGGTGGACAGGATGACATGTCCACTAGATCTGCATACCAAGTCCTGCGTGGCCATGCAGGCGCTATTAGAATCACTGATGCTCTCTCCTGTTTGATTCTGGCAATCAATCGAGGAAGCATCGGGAAGGGTGGAAACACATAAGCCATCCCGAAGGTCCAAGGTGCTGTCAAAGCATCTATCAGAACCGCTCCCGGATCCCTGGATCTGGACCCGTAACGAGGAAGCTTGGCGTTCTGTCGAGACGCCATGAGATCTATCTCTGGTTTGCCCCAACGTCGAAGTATTTGGGCAAAGACCTCCGGATGAAGTTCCCACTCCCCCGGATGAAAAGTCTGACGACTTAAGAAATCCGCCTCCCAGTTCTCCACTCCCGGGATGTGGATTGCTGACAGGTGGCAAGAGTGAGACTCTGCCCAGCGAATTATCTTTGATACTTCCATCAATGCTAGGGAGCTTCTTGTCCCTCCCTGATGGTTGATGTAAGCTACAGTCGTGATGTTGTCCGACTGAAACCTGATGAACCCCCGAGTTGTTAACTGGGGCCAAGCCAGAAGGGCATTGAGAACTGCTCTCAATTCCAGAATGTTTATTGGTAGGAGACTCTCCTCCTGATTCCATTGTCCCTGAGCCTTCAGAGAATTCCAGACAGCGCCCCAACCTAGTAGGCTGGCGTCTGTTGTTACAATTGTCCAGTCCGGCCTGCTGAATGGCATCCCCCTGGACAGATGTGGCCGAGAAAGCCACCATAGAAGAGAATTTCTGGTCTCTTGATCCAGATTCAGAGTAGGGGACAAGTCTGAGTAATCCCCATTCCACTGACTTAGCATGCACAATTGCAGCGGTCTGAGATGTAGGCGTGCAAAGGGTACTATGTCCATTGCTGCTACCATTAAGCCGATCACCTCCATGCATTGAGCTACTGACGGGTGTTGAATGGAATGAAGGACACGGCATGCATTTTGAAGCTTTGTTAACCTGTCTTCTGTCAGGTAAATCTTCATTTCTACAGAATCTATAAGAGTCCCCAAGAAGGGAACTCTTGTGAGTGGAAAGAGAGAACTCTTCTTTTCGTTCACCTTCCATCCATGCGACCTTAGAAATGCCAGTACTAACTCTGTATGAGACTTGGCAGTTTGAAAGCTTGAAGCTTGTATCAGAATGTCGTCTAGGTACGGAGCTACCGCAATTCCTCGCAGTCTTAGTACCGCCAGAAGAGCACCCAGAACCTTTGTGAAGATTCTCAGAGCCGTAGCCAATCCGAATGGAAGAGCTACAAACTGGTAATGCCTGTCTAGAAAGGCAAACCTTAGATACCGGTAATGATCTTTGTGAATCGGTATGTGAAGGTAAGCATCCTTTAAATCCACTGTGGTCATGTACTGACCCTTTTGGATCATGGGTAAAATTGTCCGAATAGTCTCCATTTTGAACGATGGAACTCTTAGGAATTTGTTTAGGATCTTTAAATCCAGGATTGGCCTGAAAGTTCCCTCTTTTTTGGGAACCACAAACAGATTTGAGTAAAACCCTTGTCCCTGTTCCGACCGTGGAACTGGATGGATTACTCCCATTAATAAAAGCTCTTGTACGCAGCGTAGAAACGCCTCTTTCTTTATTTGGTTTGTTGACAACCTTGACAGATGAAATCTCTCTCTTGGGGGAGAGTATTTGAAGTCCAGAAGGTATCCCTGAGATATTATCTCTAGCGCCCAGGGATCCTGGACATCTCTTGCCCAAGCCTGGGTGAAGAGAGAAAGTCTGCCCCCCACTAGATCTGTTCCCGGATCGGGGGCCCTCAATTCATGCTGTTTTAGGGGCACCAGCAGGTTTCCTGGCCTGCTTGCCCTTGTTCCAGGACTGGTTAGGTCTCCAGCCTTGTCTGTAGCGAGCAACAGATCCTTCTTGTTTTGGAGCAGAGGAAGTTGATGCTGCTCCTGCTTTGAAATTCCGAAAGGAACGAAAATTAGATTGTCTAGCCTTAGGTTTGGCTCTGTCTTGAGGCAGGGCATGGCCTTTACCTCCTGTAATGTCAGCGATAATTTCTTTCAATCCGGGCCCGAATAAGGTCTGCCCTTTGAAAGGTATATTAAGTAATTTAGACTTAGAAGTAACGTCAGCTGACCAGGATTTTAGCCACAGTGCTCTGCGCGCCTGAATGGCGAATCCGGAATTCTTAGCCGTAAGCTTAGTTAAATGTACTACGGCATCTGAAATAAATGAGTTAGCTAACTTAAGAGCTTTAAACCTGTGTGTAATCTCATCTAATGGAGCTGATTCAAGTGTCCCTTCCAGAGACTCAAACCAAAATGCTGCTGCAGCCGTGACAGGCGCAATGCATGCAAGGGGTTGCAATATAAAACCTTGTTGAACAAACATTTTCATAAGGTAACCCTCTAACTTTTTATCCATTGGATCTGAAAAGGCACAGCTATCCTCCACCGGGATAGTGGTACGCTTAGCTAAAGTAGAAACTGCTCCCTCCACCTTAGGGATCGTTTGCCATAAGTCCCGTGTGGTGGTGTCTATTGGAAACATCTTTCTAAATATCGGAGGGGGTGAGAACGGCACACCGGGTCTATCCCACTCCTTAGTAACAATTTCAGTAAGTCTCTTAGGTATAGGAAAAACGTCAGTACTCGACGGTACCGCAAAATATTTATCCAACCTACACATTTTTTCTGGTATTGCAACTGTGTTACAATCATTCAGAGCCGCTAACACCTCCCCTAGTAATACACGGAGGTTTTCCAGCTTAAATTTAAAATTTGAAATATCTGAATCCAATCTGTTTGGATCAGAACCGTCAGCCGCAGAATGAAGCTCTCCGTCCTCATGTTCTGCAAGTTGTGACGCAGTATCTGACATGGCCCTAACATTATCAGCGCACTCTGTTCTCACCCCAGAGTGATCACGCTTACCTCTTAGTTCTGGTAATTTAGCCAAAACTTCAGACATAACAGTAGCCATATCCTGTAATGTGATTTGTAATGGCCGCCCAGATGTACTCGGCGCCACAATATCACGCACCCCCCGAGCGGGAGATGCAGGTACTGACACGTGAGGCGAGTTAGTCGGCATAACTCTCCCCTCGTTGTTTGGTGAAATGTGTTCAATTTGTACAGATTGACTTTTATTTAAAGTAGCATCAATACAGTTAGTACATAAATTTCTATTGGGCTCCACTTTGGCATTAGCACATATAGCACAGATGTCTTCCTCTGAATCAGACATGTTTAACACACTAGCAAATAAACTAGCAACTTGGAAATACTTTTCAAGTAATTTACTATAATATGAAAACGTACTGTGCCTATAAGAAGCACAGAAAGAGTTATGACAGTTGAAAGTTAATAAACTGAAAGGTTATAGCATCAAATCTTTGTAAAAAACACAATTTTAGCAAAGGTTTGTTCCCATTAGCGAAGGATAACTAACCCTGATAGCAGAAAGAAAAGAAAAAAAAAGTTACAGAAATAAACGTTTTTTATCACAGTCAACTACAATCTCACAGCTCTGCTGTGAATGATTACCTCCCTCAAAACAAGTTTTGAAGACCCCTGAGTTCTGTAGAGATGAACCGGATCATGCAGGAAATACAATGAGCTTCTGACTGAATTTTTTGACCTCCCCCTCACACACAACAGTGAGAGAGATCAGTAAACTGTCATAAATTAAATAAAACAACTGCCAAGTGGAAAAAATAATGCCCAAAACATTTTATTCACCCAGTACCTCAGAAAATGAAACGATTTTACATGCCAGCAAAAAACGTTTAACATAAATTAAGTGTTATTAAAGAGCCTGTTGCCAGTCCCTGCAAATTAGGCTAAAGTCTTATGCACACAGTATAATTCCAGTGAAGTGCCATTCCCCAGAATACTGAAGTGTAAAATATACATACATGACAGCCTGATACCAGATGCTGCTACTGCATTTAAGGCTGAGTTTACATTATATCGGTATGGCAGAATTTTCTCATCAATTCCATTGTCAGAAAATAATAAGCTGCTACATACCTCTTTGCAGATTAATCTGCCCGCTGTCCCCTGATCTGAAGTTTACCTCTCCTCAGATGGCCGAGAAACAGCAATATGATCTTAACTACGCCGGCTAAAATCATAGTAAAAACTCAGGTATATTCTTCTTCAAATTCTACCAGAGAAGGAATAACACACTCCGGTGCTATTATAAAATAACAAACTTTTGATTGAAGGTATAAAACTAAATATAATCACCATAGTCCTCTCACACATCCTATCTAGTCATTGGGTGCAAGAGAATGACTGGTAATGGCAGTTAGGGGAGGAGCTATATAGCAGCTCTGCTGGGTGAATCCTCTTGCACTTCCTGTTGGGGAGGAGTTAATATCCCATAAGTAATGGATGATCCGTGGACTGGATACACTTAACAAGAGAAAATGTTACTGTCACTTTTAATTTTAAAAGTAATTTCTTATTTCTGTGTGCAGAAACAAGCAAATTAGCATGTCAACATTGCTGTTCATAGACATCGCCATGACATCAAGAAGCAATGCTTGTGCAGCAATTCCTGATGGAAATTCCAAGGAATCGCAGGGCACTGCATGTGAGATAGAAAAATGAATGTACACTTAATTAACCTGCCTCACATATAGCAGAATAATTAAATAAAAGCTTAACCAGTTGCTAATAAAAGTCAACATATAGCAAGTGATACTGTCCCTTTAAATGTTAAAAGGTAACAAATTTATTTTTACTAGGTCCAACATGACTAAGATGTATGAGGGAATTGTCAGTACTCTATCTATATCTCAGCTTGACCCAGCTGAGGCGTCAGACAGTCTTCCTATACAAAAACTAAACCTATTAAAGCGCTGGCATTTAGGCAAAAATTCCTTTGTGTCTTCCGATAACCGGAAGTGACAGGAAGGAAGAGTTTTCTATATGGCGCCATCCTCCACTCCTAGCGAATTATTCAGAACTGTCAGGAGAGAGGAGAGAAGACCGTGGCGCCGTTTACCAGCTCCTCCCCTCGTGGGCGTTACCAAAGTCAGCTCCCGGTCGCCATTGCCTGAGTAAAGGCACCGGGAGCAAAAGGCTAGACCTTACTAAACTGCCAAAATAGGTCTCTACTCAATTAAAAGATGCTGTCATCGCGGAAACACCGCACACACTGCACCAACAGCCTTTCCATAAACATGAACAAAAATGCAACACGCAATCTCCCGGACGCCCCTTGCCAACTACAGCCAGCGGGATCACCACTGTTAGCAGAGTCTCCTCTGTTACATAATAAGTATTGCACAGTTTCTATGTCGTCAACCCCTTTACGCTTGTAGACAACTCCAAATGTCTAACAGCACACACCGCAATGCAATATGTAAATTTCTGTGTGCAAATAAAAAACGTTACTGTCTCTTTCACCCAGTCAGAATTATTAGACCGGGAAATGAAAAACATGCCAGTGCCTGCGTCCTAACTGCCTTAATGTCCCCTACTAAAACTAGGAGAATCTGAATCCAAGTATAATGAGGATAGATGGAAATTTAAGTGTCCAAACTTTCATTGAGATCCTCTACCCCCAGAAAAATGTTTAGCACTTACCTCATTTTCTGCCTGGCAGCAAGGCAGTACCCAGGTTTAAGGGGTCCTCTCCCTCCCATAGACCTGTAAAGAAACGAAAGTCCTGAGTAAAAATGCTTCAGGTTTTCTTGGTTAGGGCAGCATCAGAATATGGGAGGTGCAGTGAGAATTATGTCCCACAAGTTCCCATTGCTCTAAAGCCACCAAAGCTCTACTGAAGAGACTGATATGGACTACGGCTACACCCTAGGACAAAGCAGCACAATCTTGCACTACTTTAAAAATAATAAACTCTTGATTGAAGAATCTAATCTAACACCTCACTTTACCTCTTCCTATCACTAGTGTAGGCAAAGAGAATGACTGGAGTGGAAGGGAGGGGAGGAGCTATTTGGCAGCTCTGCTGTGGTGCTCTTTGCCTCCTCCTGCTGACCAGGAGGTGAATATCCCATTAGTAATTAAGATGATCCATGGACTCGTGTCTTAAAAAAGGCGCCATTTCTACCATTGAAACTAAAGAGCCACTTAATTCAAGCACAAAATGTAAGTTCTCACTGTACACAATGGAATTGTAAGAGATAGACCTGCTGAACGGCCATTGCATTAGTGATTAGCGTGTGCATAATGTGAAACGTTTATGGTAACTTCTCAATAGGAAAAACAGTTTACTTTCCACTCTGGTATCTTGCACTCAAGTGTTACTTGAGCTTGAGCAGAAAAATCACTTTCAACTTGTAATATAAGTGAACAAATGCATGCAATATACTCCAGTGCAATTTACACAAAACACACAAAATTCAGCTTATCTTGTAATCTAGGCCTAAACGGGCAACATTCATGTTTCAGTGTGTTTCTATGTGTAATTTTTAGTATGATAAGCTTGGGTATTTTTCTGTTATAACGCCACAGAATCTTTGTAAATTTCTACAAGGTCCAGGTTTGCGTTCATTTTAGAACCTTGTACTTACAAGCTCTGGTTATCTTTATTCTAGTAATTCATATTTTAAGTATTTTTCTTTTCTTTTTGTCATCCCCTTGGCATGTAAGCTGACAAGCCCAGCTGTTCTGCAGATCACCTTCATGAAAGTTGATCTACTACAGTCGGCAACTCTTGGCAGGGCCCTCTATACATTTGCTTCTTATAAATGATATCTTTGCATATTATACATATGTTTGTAGCGCTGTTGACGCACTATGAATAAATCATAATAACAACAATAATAGAAGAAGCTTTGAGTATCTATTTGTTCTACTATCCCAAGCTCTGACTTTAATCTCACAAGAATCACAATGTTTTCGGACCTTTCTAAAACTAAGGGGCCGATTTATTAAAGTGTGGACGGACATGATACGAACTGAACTGCTTGGGCAATGACCGATCGTATAGGGTCAGGCAGATTAATGTCAGCAGCCTCAGAGCAGGCGGACAAGTAACTGCTGAAACAGGGGCATCAAGCTCTATTCGGAGCTTGATAATTTGGCCCCTAAGTCTAATATTACTTGCCCTTGGTATCTTTATGTTTTAATACTACATACTTCAGGGTGTTTTTCTGTTCTATTAACAAAAGTTCTGGGCATGTCTTTTGTTTGATTCTTTACAGACTCTAGTTTTCATCTTCTGCTGCACCACAATTTTGATTTTAGCCCCACATGCCCAAACTATCTTATCTTAGTGCCACAAATTAATTGCAGCTACCTATTAGTAAACTTATGTTCTAGTATATCAAACCCTGTGTGTCTATTTTAGTACCTTATGCTATGTTCTATTAACACAACATCTCTAGTATGTTTCTGTAATGGAACTTTCTGCATATGTACAATATTCTGTACCTGGGCTGTCATCAGAAGGCATGTGGAACACAAAGCTCCCTGCAGGATGCTCTGCAGCCCGTCTGTACCACAAAGGGAAATGATCCATTGTAAAAATACTCTCCTTCTCATCATAATGCAGGAACTTTCTGAAAAGAATAATAATACAGACAATATTATGAAATTAAACAATATCCTTGATTGTAAGATGATTAAAACAATTTTTACTGAAAAATATCAAAACGAGATGTGCCGAACAAAATGGTTAAATATTTTATATTTCAGCTGTATATTCAACCTCTACACAAATAATCTGTAATTAATACATAAATATGTATCCATTAATCCTCTGTGTGCTTACAGAACTATGCGCATTCTTGTCATACATACTATGGGCTAGATTACAAGTGGTTCGTTATTTAGCGCTTTCACTTGTGTGTAAACACTTCCAGAAGTAAACTTTTAATGCGGGTGGGTTAAAACACATATTACAAGTTGAAAGTACATGGTTTGCGCAGGAATGAAACCCGATGTGCGCTAACTTCAGGACTTCACCACGTTAACTTCTCCCTTTAGACTTTAATGGAGCACGCTGATGATTAAGTGTGCTGAACCCGTACCTGAAGGTAGTTATGTATATTTTACATTCCAATGTTCTTCACATAGAAGAAAATGCTCTTTTTATTTTTAAATATATATTTCTATATATATGATTTTTTGTAAAATATATATCTATACCTATATATCTATATGAATATATGAATACCTATATATCTATATGAATATATATATATATATATATATATATACAGAGAGAAGCACAATCACAGGACCTGTTAGTGTGCTTCTCTCTGTGTGTATTTAGTCTCCCTATGGGAAAAAGGGGAAACCAGACGTGGACTCCTTGCTCAGTGTGCTTAGAGGAATATAGCTACACCTCACTGACGAGGCCCAATGAAGGCCGAAATGATTGTCTGGGGTTGCTGTGTTCCTTGTTCAGAGAGGAATTGCCTGGTATTTCGGCACTGGACTGACCGTAATAGGCGGGATCAGACTGATATACTACAGGAAAGTTCTACTCTGCGAAAAGCATTACTGGGCTAAAAAGTTGCACCCAGGTGGTAAATCGCCATAGAACAGGCTAACAATGTTATTGAGCCAGTTGTTCGTTCCTGTGAGTGCACTTCTCTCTGTATGTATTTAGTCTCCCTATGGGAAAAAGGGGCAATCAGACGTGGACTCCTTGCTCAGTGTGCTTAGAGGAATATAGCTACACCTCACTGACGAGGCCCAATGAAGGCCAAAACGATCGTCTGGGGTTGCTGTGTTCTTTGTTCAGAGAGGAATTGCCTGGTAATTCGGCGCTGGACTGACCGTAATGGGCGGGATCAGACTAATATGCTACAGGAAAGTTTTTCTCTGTGAAAAGCATTACTGGGCAAAAAGAAGCTGCACCCAGGTGGTAAATTGCCATAGAACAGGCTAACACTAGTATTGAGCCAGTTGTTCGTTCCTGTGAGTGTGCTTCTCTCTGTGTGAATATATATATATGTGTGTGTGTGTGTGTGTGTAAATGTAAAAACACTAATAACATTTTCTTCTAAGAAGAACATTGGAATGTTAAATATTTACAGTAAAACACGTTATTAACCCTTTCACTACCAGGACTTCCAGACATAAACTTGCCCAAAATACCAGAGCATTTTTAGCATTTTTGCTATCACTCAATTTAAACAGAAATAGAGCCTTGTTTATTTTTTTATTTACCTATCAAAACTATATATTATATATTTTTTAAGTAGACAACCCAAGGTATTGATCTAGGCCCATTTTGGTATATTTCATGCCACCATTTCACCGCCAAATGCCATGAAATAAAGAAATTTGGTACTTTTTTCACAAACTTTAGGTTTCTCACTGAAATTATTTACAAACAGCTTGTGCAATTATGGTACACATGGTTGTAAATGCTTCTCTGGGATCCCCTTTGTTCAGAAATAGCAGACATATATGGCTTTGCCATTGCTTTTTGGTAATTAGAAGGCCGCTAATTGCAGCTGCGCACCACACTTCTATTATTCCCGGCAGTGAAGACGTTAATTAGCTTAAAAGGTTAATTTTAGCTTTAGTGTAGAGATTACCCTGGCATCTGACACTTCCCAACCCCTGATCCCTACCTGATCCCTCCCAAACATCTCTCTGACCTCCCTCATCCCCCACTGGTCACCCCCATCTTAGGTACTGGCAGACAGTTTGCCAGTCTGAAAATGTAAGGATTTTTTTTTAATAAAAAAAAATAAATATATATATATATATATATTTTATAGATTTTCTAAAGTGTAGGATCCCCCTTACCCCCACCTTCCTGATCCCCCAAACAGCTCTATAAACCTACCCTGCCCTACCTACTGCCGCCATCTTAGGTACTAGAAGCTGACTGCCAGTACCTAAAAAACGTTTGTTTTTTTTGGCAATTTTTTTCAAAATATATATATTTATATTTTTGAGGGCTTTTCTGTAGCGTATTGTGCCCCCCACCCACCATCTTTAGCTTAGGGCCTCCCCCAAACCATTTTCCGTAGTGTAGCTGCCCCATCTTTCCATGTCCCTTTACTTGTGCCACTGTCTGTAACGATCAGGCATCTGCCCTCATATGGAGGCGGAGCCCCGATCGTGCTCCGGCTCCATATGCGGGAGATGCCTGAAGCTTCAGGAGCTCCAGATCCCGGCTGTAACTTAAAGGGTCATGAAACCCAAAACATTTCTTTTGTGATTTAAAAAGAGCATGCAATTTTAAACAACTTTCTAATTTACTTCTATTATCTAATTGGTTTTATTCTTTTGATATTCTTTGCTGAAAAGCATATCTAGATAGGCTCAGTAGCTGCTGATTGGTTGCTGCACTTAGAAGCCTTGTGTGATTGGCTCACGAATGTACATTTCTATTTCTTCCATAAAGGATATCTAAAAAATGAAGCTTAATAAATAATAGAAGTAAATTGGAATGTTGTTTGAATTTGGATTCTCCATCTGAATCATGAAAGAAAAAAATTGGGTTTAGTGTCCCTTTATCAGCCAAGATTGCTGGAGCCTCCTGAAGCAACAACGTATTTATACGTGGTGGGGTACGATAGCCAAAGTACCGTACAACGTAGATATATGTAGTTTGGGTGAAGGGAATAAATATTCAAAATAATTTTTCAAGTTTTAAGGAATTTGAGTAGGAAGTGTTCAAAAGTATACATATTATATATTTATATGAAAGTTTATGTATGTCTATACATGTGTTTAAATATATATATATATATATATATATACATATATAAACACAAAAATATGCATACATATACACACACCCATATATATATATATATATATATATATATATATACACACATACATAAAATCATACATTATAGCCCTTTCCAGTCAAATACCTTGTCATATACCATAATCCTTTTAACCCTTATAAAAAAATGTTTTATTTATATGAATAACTTTTATCAGATAGTGTATATTTGAGTGTAACACTTTATTTTAATGTATTTATGTTATACTTGGTGCAATTTTCTTTTTAACCCTTCCACTTTACGCTAGGTCTTCACTCGTGCAAACCCGATGTGCGCTAATTTAGTTTGAGCTACAGTGAACTAGTTTACTTTCAACGTGTAATACGCATTCAAGTTAGCGTGGTTGCAATATTTGTTATCGTGACCTGCGCTAAAAAAAAGAGCACCACTTGTAATCTAGCCCAATGTCTTAGGTATTTATGCAATAATTACATGTCATGATAAAGCTTATACATGTAACCTAAATGTAGATTTATATAATTGTAATAATTTTGCATACATAGTACCATCAAAAAGATAGTTAAGCACTGTAGTCAGAGAGGTCATACTTGTTGGGTTTTTTTTTTATATGTTATGCTTACCTGATAAATTAATTTATTTCATGGTGGTGAGAGTCCACGATCCATTACTCCTGGGAATTACTCTTCTCTACCACTAGGAGGCGGCAAAGATTCCTAAACCACAAGATCCCTATAAAATCCCTCCCATCTCACACATACCTTAGTCTAACGTATAGCCAAGAAAAGTGAAGTAAGAATAAGGAATAAGAGCCATAAAAGGAGCAGGGGAAAAAAATGTGCAGAAGAAAAAACTATCCCCAAAAAAAACATAAGGGTGGAGTCTAGTGGACTCTCACCACAATGAAAGAAATTAAAGGGACATTAAACCCACATTTTTTCTTTCATTATTCAGCTAGAGAATACAATTTTAAACAACATTCCAATTTACTTCTATTATCTAATTTGCTTCATTCTTTAGATATCCTTTGTTTAAGAAATATCAGTGCGCATGGGTGAGCCAATCACACGAGGCATCTATATGCAGCCACCAATCAGCAGCTTATGAGCCTATCTAGATATGATTTTCAGCAAAGAAAATCAAGAGAATGAAGCAAATGGAGATAATATAAGTAAATTAGAAAGTTGTTTAAAATGTCATGCTCTTTCTAAATCATGAAAGAAAAAAAAGGAAATTTATGCTTACCTGATAAATTTATTTGTTTTACGATATACCGAGTCCACGGGTTTCATCCTTTACTTGTGGGATATATTCCTCCTGCTAACAGGAAGTGGCAAAGAGCACCACAGCAGAGCTGCTATATAGCTCCTCCCCTAACTCCTCCCCCCAGTCATTCGACCGAAGGTATAGGAAGAGAAAGGGAAAGAACTAACAAGGTGCAGAGGTGACTGAAGTTTATAAAAAAATAAATCCTGTCCCAAAATGACAGGGCGGGCCGTGGACTCGGTATATCGTAAAAGAAATTAATTTATCAGGTAAGCATAAATTTCCTTTTCTTTTACAAGATATACCGAGACCACGGGTTTCATCCTTTACTTGTAGGATACCAATAACAAAGCTTCAGGACACGGATGAAAGGAAGGGACAAGACAGGAACCTAAACGGAAGGCACCACTGCTTGAAGCACCTTTCTCCCAAAGATAGCCTCAGAAGAAGCAAAAGTATCAAATTTGTAAAATTTGGGAAAAAGTCGCAGCCTTACAAATCTGTTCAACAAAAGCATCGTTCTTAAAAGCGCAAGTGGAAGCCACAGCTCTAGTGGAATGAGCTGTAATCCTTTCAGGGGGCTGCTGTCCAGCAGTCTCATATGCCAAACGGATGATGCTTCTCAGCCAAAAAGAGAGAGAGGTAGCCGTAGCTTTTTGACCCCTACGCTTCCCAGAATAAACAACAAACAGGGAAGATGTTTGACGGAAATCCTTGGTCGCTTGTAAATAAAAATTGTAAGAGCGAACCACATCATAATTATGTAAAAAACGTTCCTTCTTAGAGGAAGGATTAGGACACAAGGAAGGAACCACAATTTCCTGATTAATATTCTTATTTGAAACAACTTTAGGAAGGAATCCAGGTTTAGTCCGCAAAACCACCTTATCAGAATGGAATATAAGATAAGGGGAATCACATTGCAACGCAGAAAGCTCAGAAACTCTTCGAGCCGAAGAAATAGCTACTAACAACAAAACTTTCCAAGATAACAGTTTAATATCTATGGAATGCATGGGTTCAAACGGAACCCCTTGAAGAACATTAAGAACTAAATTCAAACTCCATGGCGGAGCAATTGGTTTAAACACAGGCTTGATTCTGATTAAATCCTGACAAAATGCCTGATCATCTGGGACATCTGCCAGACGCTTGTGAAGCAAAATTGACAAAGCAGAAATTTTTCCCTTCAAGGAACTAGCTGATAATCCCTTCTCCAATCCTTCTTGGAGAAAAGACAAAATCCTAGGAATCCTAATCTTACTCCATGAGTAACCCTTGGATTCGCACCAAGAAAGATATTGACGCCATATCTTATGGTAAATTTTTCTAGTGACCGGCTTGCGAGCCTGAATCAAGGTACCAATGACCGGCTCAGAGAAACCCCGCTTAGATAAAATCAAGCGTTCAATCTCCAAGCAGTCAGCTGCAGAGAAGTGAGATTTGGATGCTGGAAAGGACCTTGAATGAGAAGGTCCTTTCTCAATGGCAGTCTACACGGTGGCAGAGACGACATATCCACTAGATCTGCATACCAGGTCCTGCTTGGCCACGCAGGTGCTATAAGAATTACTGAAGCCCTCTCCTGTTTGATTCTGGCAATCACACGAAGAAGGAGAGAAAACGGTGGAAACACATAAGCCAGGTTGAACGACCAAGGTACTGATAGAGCATCTATCAGTACAGCCTGGGGATCCCTTGACCTGGACCCGTAGCGTGGAAGTTTGGCATTCTGTCGAGATGCCATCAGATCCAATTCCGGTGTGCCCCATTGATGAGTCAAGGCAGCAAACACCTCTGGATGGAGTTCCCACTCCCCCGGGAGAAAAGTCTGACGACTTAGAAAATCCGCTTCCCAGTTTTCTACTCCTGGGATATAGATCGCAGACAGATGGCAAGTGAGCCTCCGCCCATCGAATTATCTTTGATACTTCTATCATCGCTAGAGAACTCCTTGTACCCCCCTGATGATTGATATATGCCACAGTTGTGATATTGTCCGACTGGAATCTTATGAATTTGGCCAAAGCCAACTGAGGCCACGCTAGCAGCGCGTTGGATATCGCTCTCAGTTCCAGAAAATTGATTGGCAATTGAGACTCCGCCTGAGTCCACACACCCTGAGCCTTCAGGGAATTCCAGACTGCACCCCAGCCCAGAAGACTGGCGTCCATCATTACTATTACCCAAGATGGCCTGCGGAAGCACATCCCTTGGGACAGATTGTCCTGCGACAACCACCACCGAAGAGAGTCTCTGGTCTCTTGGTCCAGATTTATCTGAGGAGATAAATTTGCATAATCCCCATTCCACTGACTGAGCATGCACAGTTGTAGTGGTCTGAGATGAAAGCGAGCAAACGGGATGAAATCCATTGCTGCTACCATTAGTCCGATGACTTCCATACACTGAGCCACTGATGGCCGATGAATGGACTGCAGACCCCGGCAAGTATTTAGAATCTTTGATTTTCTGACATTTTCATGTCTACCGAGTCGATCAGAGTTCCCAGGAATGGAACTCTTGTCTGTGGAACTAGTGAACTCTTTCCTACATTCACTTTCCAACCGTGAGTTCTCAGAAATGACAACACGATGTCCATGTGAGATTTGGACAGATGATAGGTTGACACCTGGATCAAGATATCGTCCAGATAGGGCGCCACCACTATGCCTCGTGGCCTGAGAACCGCTAGAAGAGACCCTAGAACCTTCGTGAAGATCCTGGGAGCCGTGGCCAACCCCGAAGGGAAGGGCCACAAACTGATAATGTTTGTCCTGAAATGCAAATCGCAGGAACTGATGATGATCCTTGTGGATAGGAATGTGAAGGTACGCATCCTTCAGGTCTACCGTGGTCATGTATTGACCCTCCTGGATCATTGGCAAAATTTTACGAATAATCTCCATCTTGAACAATGGGACTCTGAGAAACTTGTTTAGACATTTGAGATCTAAAATCGGTCTAAAGGTTCCCTCTTTTTTGGGAACCACAAATAGATTTGAACAGAACCCATGCCCCAGTTCCCGATCTGGAACTGGGCAAATTACACCCATGGTGTAGAGGTCTTTTACACAGCGTAAGAATGCCTCTCTTTTTGTCTGGTCTACAGACAATCATGAAAGATGAAATCTTCCCCTTGGGGGGAAGTCCTTGAATTCCAACTGATACCCCTGGGTCACAATTTCCAATGCCCAGGGATCCTGTAAATCCCTTGCCCAAGCCTGAGCAAAGAAAGAGAGTCTGCCCCCTACTAAATCCGGTCCTGGATCGGGGGCTGCCCCTTCATGCTGTGTTGGTAGCAGCAGCGGGCTTTTTGACTTGTTTACCTTTATTCCAGGCCTGGTTAGGTCTCCAGACCGCCTTGGATTGAGCAACGTTCCCTTCCTGCTTAGTGGAGGAAGGGGAAGCAGAGGATGTTCCTTTAAAATTTCGAAAGGAACGAAAATTATTTTGTTTACTCCTTATCTTGAGGGGCTTGTCCTGAGGTAGGGTGTGACCCTTACCTCCAGTAATGTCAGAGATTATTTCCTTCAACTCCGGCCCAAATAGGGTCTTATCTTTGAAGGGAATAGATAAAAGCTTAGATTTAGATGATACATCAGCTGACCATGACTTTAGCCATAACGCCCTACGCGCTACAATGGCAAAGCCTGCGTTTTTCGCTGCTAATTTTGCAAGTTGAAAAAGCAGCATCAGTCATAAAAGAATTTGCTAGTTTAAGAGCCTTAATTCTGTCTACAATCTCCTCTAAAGGTGTCTCAACCTTCAGAGACTCTTCCAGGGCGTCAAACCAAAAGGCAGCTGCAGTAGTTACTGGAACCATGAAAGCTATAGGCTGTAAGAGGAAACCCTGGTGAACAAATATTTTCTTTAGAAGACCCTCTAATTTTTTATCCATAGGGTCTTTAAAAGCACAACTGTCCTCAATGGGTATAGTTGTACGTTTAGCTAAAGTAAATATAGCTCCCTCCACCTTGGGAATCAATTGCCAGAAGTCCCGCATGGTGTCAGATATGGGAAACATTTTCTTAAAACTAGGAGGGGGAAAAAACGGTTTACCTGGTCTATAACATTCCTTCTTAACAATTTCCGAAATTCTCTTAGGAACCGGAAAAACATCCGTGTAAGTAGGTACTTCCAAATATTTGTCCATTTCACACAATTTTTCTGGGGGAATCGTGAACAGGTCACAATCATCCAGAGTCGCCAGAACCTCCCTGAGCAATAAGCGGAGGTGTTCTAATTTGAATTTAAAGGAAACAAAGTCCGAATCTGTCTGAGGTAATACATTTTCTGACTCTGAAAGTTCTCCCTCAGATATAAAATCCCTAACCCCCAAATCAGAGCATTGGGAGGGTGCATCGGAAATAGCCACTAAGGCGTCACAGGGTTCAGAATCTACATTAATATCTGACCTATGGCGTTTACCCTGCAAACCTGGCAGTTTAGACAATACCTCAGTAAGGGTAGTAGACATAACTGCAGCCATATCTTGCAAAGTAAAAGAAGTAGATGCACTCAAAGTACTTGGCGTCGCTTGTGTGGCCGTTAAAAGTTGTGACACTTTGGGAGAATAAGATGGCATATCTTGATTCTCTGCAGACTGAGAACCATCCTGAGGCCCACTTTCTTTATTTAAAATGTGATCCTTACAGTGTAAGGCCCTTTCAGTACAAGAAGGGCACAATGTAAGAGGGGGTTCCACCATGGCTTCTAAACACATAGAACACTGAGTTCCCATGTCAGACATGTTGTACAGACTAGTAATAACAGCACAAGTCGTTCCCAATCTTTATTATATGTGAAAAAAACAATTCAGCACAAAAACAGTTACTGCGCCTTTAAGGATAAAAAGTGTACACTGTTTTGCAAAGTCGTTAAAACGATATTCAAAATGAATAATTTTGTTGATATGAGAGCCTAATGTGCTATCGGATATTGCACCACAAGTAATAGGAGAGTTAAATCTTATTTTTAGTAAATTAGGCAGAAAAAAACGATCTGCAGACAATTTTCACTTAATGGATTCTGCACCTGCTGTGGCACCTACCTGCCCCCAAGACCTGTCAAAACGATCCGGTCCCACTCCAAAATACAGCCTCACAGTCTGGTTCCAACCAGAGCTAATGGCTGCTACCTCTCCAGAAACTAACTGCGCACTGAAGTGCAAAATTAGGCCCCGCCCATCATGTCTGATGAACCGACAACTTGAGAAAACCGCATGGGAAGCGTTTCAACAATAAAAATATGCACACAGAACCCCACAGAAAAATTAAACTCAGCCTCAATAAACCCCATAATCGTAACATTAGGTGTTTCCTAGGCTGCCCCAGTGTCTAAAACCAGTCCTTAAGTATCCCATGTTATCTTGAATGGGATAATAATACACCGGTTACTACAGTACCACACTTTTTTTTTATATAAGGAATACTCCTTACCCTTTCCCCGCATGGGAAATATGTCAGACAAATTCTGCTATATCAGGTCTCCTCAGAATGTAAATGACTGAACATACCTTGATACTGCTTGCAGCAAGAAAACGTTCCCCCATACTGAAGATTTCTCCTGTACTTCCTCAGTAAAACTTGAACAGAATGAACATGGATCTTAGTTACTACTGCTAAGATCATCAGACTCAAGGCATGATTCTTCTTCTATGTCATGCCAGAGTAAAAACAGTACTCACCGGTACCATTTAAAATAAAAAATTCCTGATTGAAGAAAAACTAAACTATCTTTTTATCACCACATAAACTTTACCCTTCCTATTGCTAGCATAGGCAAAGAGAATGACTGGGGGGAGGCGTTAGGGGAGGAGCTATATAGCAGCTCTGCTGTGGTGCTCTTTGCCACTTCCTGTTAGCAGGAGGAATATATCCCACAAGTAAAGGATGAAACCCGTGGACTCAGTATATCTTGTAAAAGAAATTGGGTTTCATGTCCCTTTAAGTTATTAGGTAAGCACAAATTATGTTTTCTTTCACACAGGTTGTGAGAGTACACGATCCATTACTCCTGGGAACAATTACCCAAGTTCTGGAGTCCACGAGTAATAACATAAAGGGAGAAATTTAAAAAGATATTTTTTTTCACTGAGAAATTAAATCCACAACCCCAATATATAGAGAGATTTACAAAGAGATTAGCACTCAACAACACATCCATCCACTGTGTGCCCTGCTGTAAACATATCAAAAAGAACAAACTTGTTGATCCGGACTCGGTGAAAATTCCATCTGAACAGCAAGAGTAAGCAGGCACCACAGGAAATTACAACCACCTTTATTTTGTCATAAGGTAACACACAACGTTTCAGCCCCACACAGAGGCCTTAGTCACATGGAAACAAAACACAACGTGTAAAAACATACCACTAAACTAAACTGCGGGGGGGGAATTATTATGAAAAAAGTCTTAATTTTGGAATAATTTCGGATTTTAAAATGAGGGTTTTTGGGATTTCTAACTGTATTTCTAAACAAAATAAGCAGACATAAATGGCTAAAACATGTTTATTTTTTTCGCCATGACAACGGATCTGGTTTGATGATGCTTACTTACACCGCATCTGTTTCAATTTAGTTTGACGATGAGAGGTGTCACGCAGTCCACTTAGCAGCGAATCAGTTTATCCCTAGGGGACTTATTAGGCACTAGTTTAGGGGTATGTTGTTACACGTTGTGTTTTGTTTTCCATGTGACCAAGGCCTCTGTGTGGGACCGAAACGTTATGTGTTACCTTATGACACAATAAAAGTGGTTGTAATTTCCTGTGGTGCCTGCTTACTCTTGCTGTTCAGATAGGATTTTCACTGAGTCCGGATCAACAAGTTTGTTTTTATATATATATATATATTAATTATATATATATATATATATATATATATATATATATATATACACAGGGAGTGCAGAATTATTAGGCAAGTTGTATTTTTGAGGATTAATTTTATTATTGAACAACAACCATGTTCTCAATGAACCCAAAAAACTCATTAATATCAAAGCTGAATATTTTTGGAAGTAGTTTTTAGTTTGTTTTTAGTTTTAGCTATTTTAGGGGGATATCTGTGTGTGCAGGTGACTATTACTGTGCATAATTATTAGGCAACTTAACAAAAAACAATTATTTATTTTTACCAGTGAAACCAATATAACATCTCAACATTCACAAATATACATTTCTGACATTCAAAAACAAAACAAAAACAAATCAGTGACCAATATAGCCACCTTTCTTTGCAAGGACACTCAAAAGCCTGCCATCCATGGATTCTGTCAGTGTTTTGATCTGTTCACCATCAACATTGCGTGCAGCAGCAACCACAGCCTCCCAGACACTGTTCAGAGAGGTGTACTGTTTTCCCTCCTTGTAAATCTCACATTTGATGATGGACCACAGGTTCTCAATGGGGTTCAGATCAGGTGAACAAGGAGGCCATGTCATTAGATTTTCTTCTTTTATACCCTTTCTTGCCAGCCACGCTGTGGAGTACTTGGACGCGTGTGATGGAGCATTGTCCTGCATGAAAATCATGTTTTTCTTGAAGGATGCAGACTTCTTCCTGTACCACTGCTTGAAGAAGGTGTCTTCCAGAAACTGGCAGTAGGACTGGGAGTTGAGCTTGACTCCATCCTCAACTCGAAAAGGCCCCACAAGCTCATCTTTGATGATACCAGCCCAAACTAGTACTCCACCTCCACCTTGCTGGCGTCTGAGTCGGACTGGAGCTCTCTGCCCTTTACCAATCCAGCCACGGGCCCATCCATCTGGCCCATCAAGACTCACTCTCATTTTATCAGTCCATAAAACCTTAGAAAAATCAGTCTTGAGATATTTCTTGGCCCAGTCTTGACGTTTCAGCTTGTGTGTCTTGTTCAGTGGTGGTCGTCTTTCAGCCTTTCTTACCTTGGCCATGTCTCTGAGTATTGCACACCTTGTGCTTTTGGGCACTCCAGTGATGTTGCAGCTCTGAAATATGGCCAAACTGGTGGCAAGTGGCATCTTGGCAGCTGCACGCTTGACTTTTCTCAGTTCATGGGCAGTTATTTTGCGCCTTGGTTTTTCCACACGCTTCTTGCGACCCTGTTGACTATTTTGAATGAAACGCTTGATTGTTCGATGATCACGCTTCAGAAGCTTTGCAATTTTAAGAGTGCTGCATCCCTCTGCAAGATATCTCACTATTTTTGACTTTTCTGAGCCTGTCAAGTCCTTCTTTTGACCCATTTTGCCAAAGGAAAGGAAGTTGCCTAATAATTATGCACACCTGATATAGGGTGTTGATGTCATTAGACCACACCCCTTCTCATTACAGAGATGCACATCACCTAATATGCTTAATTGGTAGTAGGCTTTCGAGCCTATACAGCTTGGAGTAAGACAACATGCATAAAGAGGATGATGTGGTCAAAATACTCATTTGCCTAATAATTCTGCACTCCCTGTATATATACTTAAAATTAATTAAACAGACAAAAAATTAAACTGAGACAACACCCTTAAGAACCTTTGTACCAAAGCTGCTTCAGAAGAAGCAAAAACATCATAATGGTAGAATTTTGTAAAAGGATGCTAAGAAGACCAAGTAGCTGCCTTGCAGAATCTGATCAACTGAAGCCTCATTCTTAAAAGCCCAAGAAGTGGCAACTGACCTAGTAAAATGAGCAGTAATCAACTGCATTGGAGGCTGACCTGCCTCTAAGTAAGCCTTGTGAATCAAAACTGAGAGTCGAAAGAAACAGCAGAAGCTTTCTGACTCTTCCTAGGGCCAGAAAAAAGAATGAACAAACTAGAAGTTTGTTAAAAGTTCTTCGTAGCATCAATGTAATATGTCAATGCCCTAACAACATCCAAAGAATGTAAATATTTATTTGAAGCATTCTTAGAATTAGGACACAAAGAAGGAACAACAATTTCTCTACTAAAGTTAACCTGACGTGCGCAACCGCAATGCGCGTAAACCTAGAGGCCGATGTGCAAAATTCAAACTAGATGCATCAAAACATCCAACGCACGTTCAACAGTAAGGCAATAGTGTAAAGGATTATGTCCCAGAGCTATAAATATTAGCAAATATATATACAAATTTAAAAAGTGTCCATAACATAGCTATAGAGTATCTAAAATGTATAATAAATTATACTTACCAATAGACAATTATCCACCAGCAAATAAGCAGCAGACAGCTAAACCAGTACTGAAACATATCAGGAGAGGTTTAATGAATAGGAGTATATTGCAGATCCATAAAGGAAGGCAAAAGACAAGTCCCTGCGACCAATTAAGGAAGGTTTATAGAAAATTTCCCATGAGCTGAAAAAAACAATCACAAACCATACCCCATACACATCTCTCTGACAAGCAATGTACTCTGAAGGGAAACTGGGCCTCAGCTGAAGAATCAAATCCACATCTTCATTCTTCAACCTCCTCCAGTGGAGGCAAAGTAAAGACTGAAGTATGAGTGAGGTGCGAAGGGTTTTATAGGGCTCTTGGAGTTTGGGAATCTTTGCTTCATCTTAGTGTTAGAGAAAAGTAATTCCCAGGAGTAATGGACCGTGGACTCCCACCACCTGTATGAAAGAAATATACATTATCATTTGCAATTTAGATACCCAAACTAAAGATGCAGGCAGAAAAGATTGTGTCTTACTTGCGGGGGGGAAATTATAACGAAAAAAGTCTTGATTTTGGAATAATTTTGGTTTTTGGGATTTATAACTATAATTCTAAACAAAACAAGAAGACATAAATGGCTAAAATATTTGGGTTTAAGAATAATGCGTTATGTGGCTATATGAAGAAACTACGTATGTGTTGCTTTTGTAACATGGAAGTTGTGTATTTGTTGGTATTCATAATATGGGGCCGAATTATCAAGGGTCGAATGGCCCTGAATACCCGTTTCCGTGCGAGCCTTCAGGTTCGCCGAAAACAGGAGTTAAGAAGCAGCAGTCTTAAGACCGCTGCTCCTTAACTACTGGCTGCGGACATCAATCCTCCCGATTGAATACGATCGGGTTGATTGACACCCCCTGCTACCGGCCAATTGGCCGTTAATCTGCAGGGTGCGGCATTGCACAAGCAGTTCCCTAGAACTGCTTGTGCAATGTTCAGCAATATCTGGCGGACATGATACACTACAGCATATTATGTCCGCCAGACATTGATAAATCGGCCCCTAAGTACGTGATAACATCTTTGAGATGTTATACTTCCTAAATGAATATATCACAGCTGTCTGATTTCAGACAATATTATTGATACATCTAAAAAGGCAAAAGAAAATGTTGCCTCCCATTTTTAATCACCAGTAAATAAAAAAAAGGTTGCAAATTTCTATAAATAACTAAACTCCTTATTTTCCCCCTTATTCCAAAATCCCTACCCTCCAATTTTCTATTACTATTGATAATAACATAATTACCCCCAACCTGCATGCCTGGTGGCTTGGGGACACATTAAACTCAGATCTTTCTTTCACTACTTACATCCAGTATTGGCCAATTCCTGACATTTCCACTTCAAAAAACATCTCCAAAATTCGACACTTCTTCTCACAAGACACAACTAAGACTTTAATCCACTCTCTCATCATTTCCCGCCTTGACTATTGCAACTCCATTCTCTCTGGGTTCCCTAGCTGCCGTCTATCTCCCTTACAATCTATTATAAATGCCTCTGCCAGGCTGATCTTCCTTACACGTCGCTCCTCATCTGCTGCATCTCTCTGCCAATCCCTTTACTGGCTTCCTCTAACCTCCAGAAAAAAACAGAAAGTCACTACTATGACATTCAACACTACTCCCCCCTATAACTCAGACTCTCCCTCCCGTCGCCTTTGATCATGACCTCCTTCTTTCCTCCACTCTTGTTACCTCCTCACATACCCATCCACAGGGCTTCTCCAGAATGGCCCCTATTTGGTAGCATTTTCTGCCTCTAGTTTTCAAAGTTCCATCCTCAACTGTAAACATGTCAGTATGATGTAGGATGTGCATGTAGTTTATGTTTATATGTGCACAGCAACAATTCAATCAGATTTTATGTTAAAAGTCCAAATTTATTAATTCCATGTTAAAAACATAACAGAAACAACACTCAAGAGATGAGAACTTCATCAGAGCTATTTCACAGATGTCACAACACTCCATTTAATGACCCATTCAATCAATATAACGCAACGCAACAATTAAAAAAACAATGGGATTTATTCTTGGCATATTACTGTGTCTTTAGGGTAATCAATCAGTCATGTATAGATGACTATAGAGGGAAAAAAATCTTACTATACAGTATATATTTGTATATACACTCACCGGCCACTTTATTAGGTACACCTTACTAGTACCGGGTTGGACCCCCTTTTGCCTTCAGAACTGCCTTAATTATTCGTGGCATAGATTCAACAAGGTGTTGGGAACATTCCTCAGACATTTTGGTCCATATTGACATGATAGCATCACGCAGTTGCTGCAGATTTGTCGGATGCGCATCTATGATGCGAATCTCCCGTTCTATCACATCCCAAATGTGCTCTATTGGGTTGAGATCTGGTGACTGTGGATGCCATTAGTGTACAGTGAACTCATTGTCATGTTCAAGAAACCAGTTTGAGATGATTTGAGCTTTGTGACATTGTGCATTATCCTGCTGGAAGTAGCCTTCAGAAGATGGGTACACTGTAGTCATAAAGGAATGGACATGGTCAGCAACAATACCCAGGTAGGCCGTGACGTTTAAACGATGCTCAATTGGTACTAAGGGGCCCAAAGTGTGCCAAGAAAATACCCCCCACACCATTATATCACCACCACCAGCCTCAACTATTGATACAAGGCAGGATGGATCCATGCTTTCATGTTTACGCAAAATTCTGACCCTACCATCTGAATGTCTCAGCTGAAATCGAGACTCATCAGGCCAGACAACGTTTTTCCAATCTTCTATTGTCCAATTTTGGTGAGCCTGTGCGAATTGTAGCATCAGTTTCCTGTTCTTAGCTGACAGCGGCACCCGGTGTGGTCTTCTGCTGCTGTAGTCCATTTGCTTCAAGGTTCGACGTTTTGTGCGTTCAGAGATGGTATTCTGCATACCTTGGTTGTAACAAGTGGTTATTTGAGTTACTGTTGCATTTCTATCATCTCGAACCAGTCTGCTCATTCTCCTCTGGCCTCTGACATTAAGAAGGCATTTTCGTCCACACAACTGCCGCTCACTGGATATTTTCTCTTTATTGGATCATTCTCTGTAAACCCTAGAGATGGTTGTGCGTCTCTAAGTCACTTAAATCCTCTTTCTTCCCCATTCTCATGCTCGTTTTGAACTTCAGCAAGTCGTCTTCACCAAGTCTAGATGCATAAATGCATTGAGTTACTGCCATGTGATTGGCCGATTTGCCATTTGTGTTACCAACTAGCAATTCAACAGGTATATCTAATAACGTGGCCGTTGAGTGTATATATATAACATAATTTATGCTTACCTGATAAATTTATTTCTCTTGTGTTGTATCGAGTCCACGGATTCATCCATACTTGTGGGATATTCTCCTTCCCTACAGGAAGTGGCAAAGAGAGCACCCACAGCAGAGCTGTCTATATAGCTCCTCCCTTAGCTCCACCCCCCAGTCATTCGACCGAAGGCTAGGAAGAAAAAGGAGAAACTATAGGGTGCAGTGGTGACTGAAAGTTTTAAAATAAAAATATATTGCCTGTCTTAAAAAACAGGGCGGGCCGTGGACTCGATACATCACAAGAAAAAATAAATTTATCAGGTAAGCACATGTTTTCTCTTGTAAGATGTATCGAGTCCACGGATTCATCCATACTTGTGGGATACCAATACCAAAGCTTTAGGACATGGATGAAGGGAGGGACAAGACAGGGACCCTAAACGGAAGGCACCACTGCTTGTAGAACCTTTCTCCCAAAAATAGCCCCCGAAGAAGCAAAAGTATCGAATTTGTAAAATTTGGAAAAAGTATGAAGCGAAAACCAAGTCGCCGCCTTACAAATCTGTTCAACAGAAGCCTCATTTTTAAAAGCCCATGTGGAAGCCACAGCTCAAGTAGAATGAGCAGTAATTCTTTCAGGAGGCTGCTGTCCAGCAGTTTCATAGGCCAAACGGATGATGCTTTTCAGCCAAAAGGAAAGAGAGGTAGCCGTAGCCTTTTGACCTCTCCGTTTACCAGAATAAACAACAAACAATGAAGATGTTTGACGGAAATCTTTAGTTGCTTGTAAGTAGAACTTTAAAGCACGAACCACATCAAGATTGTGTAACAGATGTTCCTTCTTTCATGAAGGATTAGGACACAGTGAAGGAACAACAATCTCTTGATTGATATTCTTATTAGAAACAACCTTAGGAAGAAACCCAGGTTTGGTACGCAAAACCACCTTATCTGCATGGAAAACAAGGTAAGGGGAATCACACTGTAAAGCAGATAGCTCAGAAACTCTTCGAGCCGACGAGATAGCTACTAAAAATAAAACTTTCCAAGATAGAAGCTTAATATCCATGGAATGCATAGGTTCAAACGGAACCCCTTGAAGAACCTTAAGAACTATGTTTAGGCTCCATGGCGGAGCAACAGGTTTAAATACAGGCTTGATTCTGACCAAAGCCTGACTAAATGCTTGAACGTCTGGGACATCTGCCAGACGTTTGTGTAATAGAATAGACAAAGCAGATATTTGTCCTTTTAGGGAACAAGCTGATAATCCCTTCTCCAAACCTTCTTGGAGAAAAGACAATATTCTAGGAATCCTAATCTTACTCCACGAGTAACCTTTGGGTTCACACCAATAAAGATACTTGCGCCAAATCTTATGCTAGATCTTCATGGTGACAGGCTTTCTAGCCTGAATCAGGGTATCAATGACCGACTCAGAGAAACCACGCTTTGATAGAATCAGGCGTGAACGGACCTTGGATTAGAAGGTCCCACCTCATTGGCAGAGTCCACGGTAGAACCGAGGACATATCCACTAGGTCTCCATACCAAGTCCTGCGTGGCCACGCAGGTGCTATCAGAATCACCGAAGCTCTCTCCTGCTTGATTCTGGCAACCAGACGTGGGAGGAGAGGAAACGGTGGAAATACATAGGCCAGATTGAAGGACCAAGGCACTGCTAGAGCATCTATCAGTACCGCCTGGGGATCCCGGGACCTGGACCCGTAACGAGGAAGTTTGGCATTCTGACGGGATGCCATCAGATCCAACTCTTGTGTGCCCCATAGCTGAATCAGCTGTTCAAATACCTCTGGATGGAGTTCCCACTCCCCCGGATGAAAAGTCTGACGACTTAGGAAATCCGCCTCCCAGTTCTCTACTCCTGGGATGTGGATTGCTGAGAGATGGCAAGAATGATCCTCTGCCCATCGGATTATTTTGGTTACCTCCATCATCGCTAGAGAACTCCTTGTTCCTCCTTGATGATTGATATAAGCTACAGACGTGATGTTGTCCGACTGAAACCTGATGAATTTGGCCGCAGCAAGCTGAGGCCACACCTGAAGCGCATTGAATATCGCTCTCAGTTCTAGAATGTTTATCGGGAGGAGAGATTCCTCCCAAGACCATAAGCCCTGTGCTTTTAGGGAGTTCCAGACTGCACCCCAGCCTAGTAGGATGGCATCTGTCGTTACTATGAGCCACTCTGGCCTGTGGAAACACAGTCCCTGAGACAGGTGGTCCTGAGACAACCACCAGATAAGAGAATCTCTGGTCTCCTGATCCAGATGCAGTTGAGGAGATAAATCTGCATAATCCCCATTCCAATGTTTGAGCATGCATAGTTGCAGTGGTCTGAGGTGTAGGCGGGCAAAAGGAACTATGTCTATTGCCGCTACCATGAGTCCGATTACCTCCATACACTGAGCCACTGATGGCAGAGGAATGGAATGAAGAGCTCGGCAAGTGATTAAGAGTTTTGATTTTCTGACCTCCGTCAGAAATATTTTAATTTCTACCAAGTCTATCAGAGTCCCTAGGAAGGAAACTCTTGTAAGAGGGAAGAGAGAACTCTTTTTTATGTTCACCTTCCAGATCTCAGAAAAGCCAACACGATGTCCGTGTGAGACTTGGCTAGCTGGAAAGTCGACGCCTGAATTAAGATGTCGTCTAGATAAGGTGCCACTGCTATGCCCCGTGGTCGTAGAACCACCAGAAGCGACCCTAGCACCTTTGTGAAAATTCTGGGAGCCGTGGCCAACCTGAAGGGAAGGGCCACAAACTGGTAATGCCTGTTTAGAAAGGCGAACCTGAGAAATTGATGATGATCTCTGTGAATAGGGATGTGTAGATACGCATCCTTTAAGTCCACGGTAGTCATATATTGACCCTCCTGGATCAGAGGTAGAATAGTCCGAATAGTCTCCATCTTGAATGATGGAACTTTGAGGATCTTGTTTAGAACTTTGAGATCCAAGATTAGTCTGAAAGTTCCCTCTTTTTTGGGAACCACAAACATGTTTGAGTAAAACCCTAGCCCCTGTTCCTCTTTTGGAACTGGATGAATCACCCCCATGGTATGTAGGTCTTCTACACAGCGTAAGAACGCCTCTCTCTTTGTCTGGTTTACAGACAATCGAGAAATGTGAAATCTCCCCCTTGGAAGGGAGTCTTTGAATTCCAGAAGATATCCCTGGGACACAATTTCTAAAGCCCAGGAATCGTGAACATCTCTTGCCCAAGCCTGAGCGAAGAGAGAGAGTCTGCCCCCTACTAGATCCGGTCCAGGATAGGGGGCTACCCCTTCATGCTGTCTTGGAGGCAGCTGCAGGCTTCTTGGCCTATTTACCCTTGTTCCAAGCCTGGTTAGGTCTCCAGACTGACTATGATTGGGCAAAATTCCCCTCTTGCTTTGCAGCAGAGGAAGCTGAAGCGGGACCACCCTTGAAGTTCCGAAAGGAACGAAAATTATTTTGTTTGGTCCTCATCTTATTTGTTCTATCCTGAGGGAGGGCATGACCTTTCCCTCCAGTGATGTCTGAAATAATTTCTTTCAGTTCAGGCCCGAATAGGGTCTTTCCTTTGAAAGGGATGTTCAAAAGTTTAGATTTAGATGACACATCAGCAGACCAGGACTTAAGCCATAACGCCCTGTGTGCTAAAATGGCAAAACCTGAATTCTTTGCTGCTTATTTAGCCAGTTGAAATGCGGCATCTGTAACAAAAGAATTAGCCAACTTAAGGGCCTTAATTCTGTCCATAATCTCCTCTAATGGAGTCTCCATCTGAAGAGCCTCTTCTAAAGCCTCGAACCAGAAAGCAGCTGCAGTAGTTACAGGAACAATGCACGCAATAGGTTGGAGAAGAAAACCTTGATGAACAAAAATTTTCTTCAGGAGACCCTCTAATTTTTTATCCATAGGATCTTTGAAAGCACAACTGTCTTCGATAGGTATAGTTGTACGCTTAGACAGAGTAGAAATAGCTCCCTCCACCTTAGGAACTGTCTGCCACGAGTCCCGCATGGTATCAGATATGGGAAACATTTTCTTAAAAACAGGAGGGGGAGTGAACGGAATACCTGGTCTATCCCATTCCTTAGCAATAGTAAAATAGTATTTATCCATTTTACACAATTTCTCTGGGATCAATATAGGGTCACGGGGGCGGAGCCTGCACTCATTGCGGCAAGACACGTCTCAGTGAAGCTCTCTGGGCCTGAATATCTTTTAACAAGCTAATTATAACAAAACTTCGATATTTGCTGACCTGAAACAGAAATTTGTTAAAGAGAACTGATGTGCACTGGGAGTGGATGTATTGACGGACCTTTAGCCTATGTTCCTTGAGTCAGCTACACTTCCGGCCTATTTTCAGGACAGGAGGCCATTCTTGTAGCTACGCAGCATTGTGTGGATCAGGAGTGGACCCTGTATAGGTCTTGGAGAGTAGGTCTGGGGCTGCCGAGATATTACCCCCCCCGAACCCCGGGGTTACGATATCCTCTGGTAGGATAATAAATGCACACTTTGTGTGCCCACACTAAGAAGAGAAAAAGGTGAAACCATCTCATCGTATGATACTGGAATCCTGATCTGATCAACCCTAAGACATGGCGGAGGCAGAAGCAACTATATGGGAAATCAGCAAGCTCCTTGAATTTCACCAGATGGCCTTTACAGAAGCGCTCCATGAAGCCTGTGACTCAATCCGAGAAGTCATCTATAGGGGACATAGCAGCGGAGCATTAGATAGGAAGTTATATATGAGGGGTGAGTTATTGAGGCCCCGACACATGTCGTCTATTCCACTACGACGTGACAGCAGACTCCTGTGCAGATTTTCAAACTGCGGGCGCACCTAAGACTGTCTCTGATCACTTAAAGCAGCCCGGTGGTTGTATACCAGATTTGGAGACCCAGATTATAGAAGCTGAACACGATCCTAAAATTCCTTACCTTACTGAATCCACGCTACATATTGTGGCAAGAGGGGAGAGGAAACTGCCACGGGTCTCACAGCTAGCTCCCAGGTTGAATATGGCCGGAGCTAAAGGCATCAGCCCTACGACTCTGCATCCTCGCAGTCTAACAGACTATAGGAGCCCCGCTAGAAAGTCTCTTCAAGAAGCAACTATGACCTCGGGTGAGGAAGAACCCTCTGTTGCTTGCGCTGAGGCTGAATTCTCTCGCGCCATGGAGGTGGAGGCGCTACCAGGCAGACCGGAGGAGATTGCCTCTCCAGGGGACACACAAGCGGTAACGGAACTTCTCCCTAAGACACAGCAATACCTCCTGCCTGGGAAACTCGCACTGACATTAGCCCTGCAGCAGCACCAGGTAAATTATTTTCTCTGGCCCCTGAATCTGAATCTGCTCTATACCGGAGGCACAATAGCTGAGGATTTGCCCTCACTTTCCCTCATATCCGTATGGCATTCCCCCACTTTGAAGGTGGTGAAGCTGGGTGGCGGAACATCAGCTGGTAAATCTGGAATAGGCTAATCTGCCCCCATCCTGGTATGACAAAACTGTTGATACTGACACTGAAGAACAGCGACACTACTAATTTAGACTCTTTGTTATATTATTATGGACAGTTATGGTGGTTGCTGTTGTTCCTTATACTCTCTTTCACGCTAATCTGTCACCATTCTTGTATTGCAAAACTGTTGATGTTGACACTGAAGAACAGCGACATTATTCATTCAGACTCAATACTATATTATTATAGTCAGTTATGGTGGTTGCTGTTGTCCATATGCTCTCGCTTGGATGCTGGTTATTACTGTTTAGAATTATTGCTGTTTTTTTTAATATTTATATATGTTTAGGTATTTATTACACCATGTTTCATGACCGAGGGGAGGTGTGTTACTACTATCATCCACATTACATTTACATTTATCTGTACATATCATGAAGTGCTGAATAGGCAACCTATGGCCATATTTTTCCATTTACTTTAGCCTCATATGCCCATAATATCACGCCCCAGGTGCATTCATGTATCCAGCATGGATTGTAAATTGACATTACTTTAATTTATCAGAGAGTTAATGATCATCCTCTAATGGAAAGATCTAGATCTCCTATATGATATACTCTAGCTTTAAGGACGGTAGAGAAGTTTTACCTCTTGTAGAATTTTGACCTCCTGCCCTACACAATTCACTATGCTGTCTTAGGCTTATAGGTTTATAGCATATTATATAGGTTTATAGCATATTATATCCCTGCTATATAGTGGATTCACCTATTATAGTATCTTCTTTCAAATAATCCAATAAGCTAAATGGAGAGCTCAGAATTTTGCATTCAGAGGTAGTCTTGCACCACAGAACTATAGCCACTATTATATTAACTGCTACATTTCACTATTAGGAGACTGGGAAGTCTACAGGTGTCGATTTTTAATAAGATATGCCTTACTGGGCTTATATTATACGCTCTACTAAGACTACATAATTATGCGGACAGTGGTTTATGTAATGGCATATGTGCTATATTGAGTTCTATTATATTTGGAGAAATGCCTAGTATATTTCCAATTCTGAATTTTGTAGGGCACGCACTAAATCTATATAGCTATTTATCATTTTACTCCCTTAGACTCAGAAAACAGCATTTGTTCTCTAGGTTGGGTTGGTTTCACTGATTAACATATATATTTCTGTCACACTGTTATTGTTATTTCAAGATTCATTAGTGCCATTGGCTTATCTCAAGGTCCAAAAGAGACTGTGCGTTACATTAGAGCACCTCAAACAAACCATTTAGCTCTCATGGGTCCATGAGTGGCCTGTTGAGCATCATAGAGGTGTTTTCATTTATTGACTATAAAATGTAAAACTGAGGTTTCAGATGCTCATCCAATATTATTTACTTGAAATTCTGTATACGTTACCATTCTCTTACTGTTGTTTATGCAAAATATGGTATTTATTTCTGTCTGTATCGATATGAAAAACTTCAATAAAAAGATTTATAAAAAAAAAATAAAAAAAAAATATAGGGTCACAATCATCTAGAGTAGCTAATACCTCCCTGAGCAATAAGCGTAGGTGTTCAAGCTTAAATTTAAACGCCGTCATATCAGAATCTGTCTGAGGGAGCGTCTTTCCTGAATCAGATATTTCTCCCTCAGATAACAAATCCCTCACGCCTACTTCAGAGCATTGTGAGGGCATATTAGATACGGCTACTAAAGCGTCAGACGGCTCAGCATTTTTTCTTAACCCAGAGCTGTCCCGCTTTCCTTGTAATACAGGCAGTTTGGATAAAACCTCTGTGAGGGTTGTATTCATAACTGTGGCCATGTCTTGTAAAGTAAATGAATTAGACGCACTAGAGGTACTTGGCGTCACTTGTGCGGGCGTTACTGGTTGTGACACTTGGGGAGAGCTAGATGGCGAACCCTCATTTACTTCTGACTGAGAATCATCTATTGCTCTATTTTTAAGTGCTAATATATGTTCTTTATAGTTTATAGACATATCAGTACAATTGGGACTCATTCTAAGAGGGGGTTCCACAATGGCTTCTAAACATATTAAACAAGGATTTTCCTTGGTGTCAGACATGTTAAACAGGCTAGTAATGTAATAAGCAAGCTTGGAAAACACTGTAATCAAAGCAAATAACACTTAGAAATAAAACGGTACTGTGCCTTTAAGAGAAAAAAAGCTCCACAAATTCTGCAAAACAGTGTAAAAAAGCAGTAAACTTAACAAAATTTTTACAGTAATATCATAAAGCCTTTGTAACTTTGCACAGCTATGCAAATAAACAGTTAACCCCTTAATGGCAAAACCGGATTGAAAAAACATCAAAACCAGTAAAAAAGACTTTCAGCACCTTGCCACAGCTCTGCTGTGGCGCCTACCTGCCCTTCAGAACGATTTGTGGGGAAAAAACTTCTTTTACAGCCCTCAAACACAGCAGGAACCTCTGGAGAAGCAGTTAGATGTCTCTGAGGAAAAGAAACTGAGCAACTGAGGCACGAAAATAGGCCCCTCCCACCTCACTCGATGTTTTGAGGCCTATCAGAAGCACATCAGAGTGTTTCTTAACTAACCATGTGGGTTAAAAAACCCTAAATCAAGCCACAATGACCCCTTAAAGTCCCTTCAAAAAAACATTATAAGGGCATCATTTACTGAATAAACAAAAAACGTTTTTTCCTATCAGTGTCACCAGTAACTAATGAGCCCTTCATGCAAGCTGAAATTCCTATCCAAGTGTCTGAATACAGCTTACCCTTCCCTCATGGGGATATTGCCAGCCTTTTCTAGAATTAACACAGTCTGTCTAGAAAAATATAGACTGAACATACCTAAATGCAGTTTAGCCTGCAAAACGTTCCCCCAACTGAAGTTTTCCTGTACTCTTCAGCCCTTGTGAGAACAGCAGTGGATCTTAGTTACAAAGTGCTAAGATCATCATCCTCCTTGCAGAAATCTTCATCCCTTTTCTGCCAGAGAGTAAATAGTACACACCGGTACCATTTAAAATAACAAACTTTTGCTTGAGAAATAAAAAACATTTTTGTCACCACACTCACTCTGCC
The DNA here is from genome assembly GCF_027579735.1 of Bombina bombina. Lineage (NCBI taxonomy): Eukaryota > Metazoa > Chordata > Amphibia > Anura > Bombinatoridae > Bombina > Bombina bombina. The sequence continues at coordinate 1,053,730,926 of NC_069504.1, forward strand.
CTTCCTAGTAGTTAGAGTAGGCAAAGAGAATGACTGGGGGGTGGAGCTAAGGGAGGGGCTATAAAGACAGCTCTGCTGTGGGTGCTCTCTTTGCCACTTCCTGTAGGGAAGGAGAATATCCCACAAGTATGGATGAATCCGTGGACTTGATACATCTTACAAGAGAAATATATATATATATATATATATATATATATATATATATACACACACACACATATATAAATATATATACACACACACACATTTGTTTTTTTGTTTTGTTTTTTTGTCCCTCTTTTTCCATGTCCCTGGTCCTTAACCTCCTTTATTTTTATGGGGGGGCATTAAAGTGATAGTAAACTCACCCGAAAAACTTTGTCCTAACATGCAGTGCTACCTCAAATTATTCTAATAGCATTTGTGATGTTACTGTAAATGTGTTTTCGTCAGCAATCTGTTTGCTTACTTGCTGCGCTCCCCATCTGACCCTACTTCTCAAAGACTTTTTTACTTTTGATACATATCTTGACCGGTAACTGTCAATTTTTGCTACCCTCTTATTGTATAAGTGAACACATAACGTCACTGCATTCCACATATGTTGAGGAAAGGGGTAGCAAAATTTGATGACTAGATATCAAATCTTGACGCTTTGCTTGCGCTTGCACGCTGCTTGCACCCTCGATATGTAAACAAAATTAACTAAACAGTTTCTCCAACAGTTATTTGCAGCTTTATATATCATCACAGTTAAAGGGATATTTTACACTAGATTTTTCTTTGCATAAAAATTTTGTAGATGATTCATTTATATAGCCCATCTGGTAGTATTTTTATAAAAATGTATAGTTTTGTTTAGCTTTTAAGAACATTGTGCTAATTTTCAAACTCCTAACCAAGCCCCACAGTGCCAGATGTATACACGCATTTACAGACTTCTGCAGGCTGCTGTTTATGTCATCTGTCTTTTCATATGCAGGGAAGGGGGGAGGTGGGGAGTATCTGATCTTTTTGTTTACCCAGCCCCTTTAAGTGGGTGTCCCAGACTACCTAATCAAATGTTTTATACTGGATTTTTAGATCAGTATCTGAATATTCTGATATATCCTCTTTATAGTAGTATCTATTACATGCAGTTATATGAAAATTGGTGTATACTGTCCCTTTAAATGTTACTCCTAAATTCGTTAAAGGGACACTGAACCCAAATTTTTTCTTTTGTGATTCAGAAAGAGCATGCAGTTTTAAGCAACATTCTAATTTACTACTATTATCAAATTTTCTTCATTCTCTTGGTATCTTTATTTGAAAATCAAGACTGTAAGTTTAGATGCCAGCCCATTTTTGGTGATCAACCTGGGTTGTTCTTGCTGACTGGTGGACAAATTCACCCACCAATAAACAAGTGCTGTCCAGGGACCTAAACAAAAAAATGGATGGCTCCTTTGCTTAGATGCCTTCTTTTTCAAATAAAGATAGCAAGAGAACAAAGAAAAATTGATAATAGGAGTAAATTAGAAAGTTGCTTAAAATTGCATGCTCTATCTGAATCACGAAAGAAAAAGTTTGGGTTCAGTGTCCCTTTAATGAATTTAGGAGTAACCTTCAATTGTGATGATTTATGGAGCTGCAAATTACTGTTGGAAACTTGTGGCGCGCATGCACAGACAAAGCGACAAGATTTGCTTTCTAGCCGTCGAATTTTGCTACCCCTCTCGTTTGCATGAGCGCAAACACATGACAGCATTCCACACATGCTTTACAACATATGTGGAATGCAGTGACGTAAGTGAGCGCTTACTCACTGAGAGGGTAGCAAAATTTGACGGGTAGCAAAGATCGTCAGAACACCGACCAATCCAAAGCATAGCTTTACAGCTTGCGATAGTCTATGCAAATAATTGCACATATGTGTGGTATATTTACAAAAACTGACGTAGTGTAGTCATTCACATTACACTAGTGACTGACATCAGCAAGCACGTTCATGTAATTGTAGCACATGCTTGGCAAAGAAAAGTGGACTTCTAATTATTACTAAATCAGAGTAAATCTTCTGATTCCGTGTTTACTGGAAACGAGCCAGGATTATAATTAGACCGAAACTTTGCTTTATTCTACCGTCGAGGAAAGTAAAGAAAGAATCTGACATTTGAGTTACAGGGCTGGGCATGCACTATTCCTAAGGGGCCGTTCAGCGAGTGTGAGTGTCGGTGGGACTGCTTTACACATCACTACTAAGCTTGAGAGATCCATGAAGGGGGAGGAGGAACGATCGTGATTGACAGAACAAAAAATATAAAATTTAAAAGAAACTATATATTTTTTTATTAATATGTGGTTTTATTCTAAATTAACAAAGGAAACATTTGCCAGCTGTCACTTATGGTATAGTTTACCATGACTTTAACCTAGAAATTTTCCCCCACACACATTTGTATCAATGATTGGATTATTGCTATCTATTAATTACAGTAGTATCAATAATACATTGAAAAAGAACATAATTTTCTTGCAACCAATATTCTTTAACACAAGATGGAGCTATTTTCCCATACACCAAAATAGATGAATAAATCCTGTTATGGCAAAAGTACATTACAATCGCCTAGATTACAAGTTTTGCGCTATAAAGTGTGCGAAACGAACACTACAAAAGTTGCGTTATTTCACCTTCCATAGCGCTGCCATTACAAGTTTCTAAAAAGCCTCCTTGTGCGTGCGATGTGGTGGCGATAAGCTCCATACTGCACAAAATCCAAGGGCTAAGAATACGTGCTCGTGCACGCTTTCCCCATAGACATCAATGGGGAGAGAGTGTTAGAAAAAAAACTAACACCTGAAGCTCAGAATGGCGATTGACGTAACGCAACCCCATTGATGTCTATGGGGAAAAAAAAGTTTACACCTAACACCCTGACATAAACCCCAAGTATAAACACCCCTAATCTGCTGCCCCCGACATCGCCTACACCGAAATAAAGTTATTAACCCCTATTCCCCCACACCCCAACATCGCCGTCACTATAATAAAGCTATTAGCCCATATTCCGTCGCTCCCTGACATCGCCGCCACTAAATAAAGTTATTTACCCCTAAACCACTGGCTTCCCACATCACCACCACTAAATAAACCTATTAACCCCTAAACCGCCAGCCCCCCACCTCGCAAAAGAACTAAATTAAACTACTAACCCCTAAACCTAACAATCCCCTAACTTTAAATTAAAATTACAATATCCCTATCTTAAAATAAATAAAAACTTACCTGTGAAAATAAAAACAATCTAAGTTTAAACTAACAATTAACTTAACATAACTATTATACTAAAATTAAAATAACTACCAATTAAATAAACTAAATTACACATTCAAATCAGCCAACAGAATTTCAGTAGCTCTCATCCTATTGGCTGATTTGAATTTCAAAAATCAAAACAGCCAATAGGAATGCAAGGGACACAATTTTGAAAAGGCTCCCTTGCATTGAAGATTCAGTGTACGTATGACCGTATGAAGAGGATGCTCCGTGCAGGTTGTCTTCAAGGATGGACCCACTCCACACCACTGGGATGAAGATAGAAGATGCCGTCTGGATGAAGATAGAAGACACCGCCTGGATGGATGAAGACCTCGCCGCCTGGATGAAGACTTCTCGCCGCCTGGATGTCCGAACTTCAGAAGCTATAAGTGGATCGCCGGGGGTTAGTGTTAGGTTTTTTCTTTAACTTTTTTTGGGTGTTTTTTTTTTAAGATTAGGGTTTGGGCTTTGTTAAAAGAGCTGAATGCCCTTTTAAGTGCAATGCCCATACAAATGCCATTTTCAGGGCAATGGGTAGCTTAGGGTTTTGTTAGAGTTAGGTTTTTTATTTTGGGGGTTTGGTTGGGTGTTGGGTTTTACTGTTGGGGGTCTTTGTATTTTTTTACAGGTAAAAGAGCTGATTTCTTTAGGGGAATGCCCTACAAAAGGCCTTTTTAAAGGCTATTGGTAGTTTATTGTAGGTTAGGGTTTTTTTTTATTTGGGGGGCTTTTTATTTTTTATAGGGCTAGTAGATTAGCTGTAATTGGTTTTATTTTGGATAATTTCGTTTGTTATTTTTCGTAATTTACTGTTTGTTATTTTTTGTAATTTAGTATTTTTTATAATTTTAGACTTAAATGTTTTTAGTAGTGTTAGTTTTTTTTAATGTGTAATTTAGTTCATTTAATTGGTAGTTATTTTATTTTTAGTATAATAGTTATGTTAGGTTAATTGTTAGTTTAAACTAAGAATTTTTTCATTTTTATTTTTTTGCGATGTGGGGGGCTGGCGATTTAGGGGTTAATAGGTTTATTTAGTGGCGGTGATGTGGGAGGCCAGAGGTTTAGGGGTTAATAACTTTATTTAGTGGCGGCGATGTCGGGGAGCGGCGGAATAGGGGTTAATAGCTTCAGTATTGTGTTGGCGATGTTGGGGTGCTGGGGAATAGGGGTTAATAACTTTATTATAGATGTGGCGATGTCGGGGAGTGGCGGAATAGCAGTTAATAACTTTTATTAGTTGCAGCGATGTCGGGAGCGGCAGATTAGGGGTTAATACGTTTTAAATAGTGTTTGCGATGCGGGAGGGTGGCGGAATAGGGGTTAATAGGTAGTTTATGGGTGTTAGTGTTCTTTGTAACATTTTAGTTATGAGTTTTGTGAAACATTTGTGTTGCGCAAAACTCATAACTACTGGTCTCAGATAGCGGAATGGATCGTGTCGCTATAGGCTGTAATGCAAGCATTTTTGCCTCACCGCACAACCTGTAATACCGGCGCTATGGAAATCCCACGCAAAAATTTCATTTTTTTGAGTGCAGGATTGACGTTGCGTTACAGGCTAAAATGCTTGCGGTACAGCTAATACCGACAGGACTCGTAATGGCTGCGTTACTGTTTTTACGCTGAAATGGCAATTTTTTCAGAGTTAAAACCATTACGCAAAACTCGTAATCTAGGTGAATGTTTGTCACCTACTGCACACACAAGCAGATCTCAGTAAAAAAAAAAAAAGTTCACAAATAGCAACCAGATTGGGTACCGCTAATATAGCTTGCCTGTCCCAGTTCTTAACTATACAACGACCCAAAACAAAATGTAATTTAAAGGGACAGTAAAGTCAAAATTAAACCTTCATGATTCAGATATAGCACTGTTTTTTTTTTTATTATAAATCTCTTTATTTCAGTTGCCAATTTTTTACAAAGAGCAAACACAAGTGGCGAGATTACATATATGACGCAGGCTTCAGCGTAACTGTTGAAACCCGCGTCGCCCATAATTTCCTCTCGCACATCGGGGAATCACATATACGGCGCCGGCAGTTCATAAAGTGCCATAAGTCGGATAAACTAGCGATGTCCAGAAATGTGTTAACACACATTTCTGGAGTCGCCAGTAACTTTCGGCACGTTAGAAACTGCTGGCGCCTAAGAAAATAAAAAAAAGTTAAATATCCCGTAAAAGTCTAAAACGCCTCCCAAAAATAAACCTAACATGTAAAAACCCCTTTATCTGCAATCCCCCCACATGGCAACTAATAATAAAAGTATTAACCCCTAAACAGACAACCCCCCACAACGCAATATGTCTAATTAAGCTATTAACGCCTAATTCGGAATTCACCCACAACAATAGAGGATCCTTTTTGTATGATTACCGCCGTACACTGAACTGGCTGTTCAAATCAGCCAAAAGGATTTCAGTAGCTATCATCCTATTGGCTTATTTGAATTTGAAGAATCAAATCAGCCAATAGGAATGCAAGGGATGCCATATTTAATCGCGTACCTTGAATTCACTATTCAGTGTACGGCGGCGATCGTACGAAGAGGATCCTCCACGCTCCATGGCTCAGCGGTCGCCATTCCTACTTAGCGCTCATCTCTGTTCCGCGCCGGCTTGGTCCTTGATGACGAAGGAAGAGGTACCCGTTTGGAAGAAGATGTCGGCCGCTTGGAAGAAGACTTCACTGCCTGAAAAAGGACCTTCTCTGCCGGACTTCAGAAACGGTGAGTACCTATTTGGGGGTTAGATTTAGGCTTTTTTTTTTTTTTAGATTAGGGATTTCTGGGCACTCTTAAAAGAGCTGAATGCCCTTTTAAGGGCAATGCCCATACAAATGCCCCTTTAGGGGCAATGGGTAGTTTAGGATTTTTTAGTGTTGAGTTTTTTATTTTAGGGGGTTTGGTAGGTGGGGAGGGATTACTGTTAGAGGGGGGACTTAGTATTTTTTTAAGTATAAGAGCTGTTTAATTTAGAGCAATGCCCTACAAACGGCTCTTTTAAGGGTTATTGATAGTTTACTATTAGATTAGGGGGTGTTTTTATTTTGGGTTCTTTTTTATTTTTATAGGGAATAGATTAAATTTTTTTATTTTTGATACTTTGGTTTATTATTTTAGTTTTTTATTTTAATTGTAATTTAGTATTTTTTAATTTAGGTAATTGGGGTTAATTTAGGGTGTTGTAAGGTTAGGGGGGCTTAGAAATTTAATTAGATAGTTGCGTTGTGGGGCTTTGGCGGATTAGGGGTTAATAGATTTATTAGGATTATTGCGCTGTGTGGGTTTGGCGGATTAGGGGTCAATAGATTTATTAGGATTATTGCATTGTGTGGGTTTGGCGGATTAGGGGTTAATAATTTTAGTAGGTTTATTGCAATGTGGGTTAATGGCGGATTAGGGGTTAATAGTTTTAATAGGTATCTTGCGATGTTGGGGTTGGCGGATTTAGGGGTTAATACTTTTATTAGGTAGATCGCGATGTGGGTAAATTGCGGATTAGGGGTTAATAGTTTAATTAGGCTTATTGCGTTGTTGGTTTAGGGGTTAATACTTTTATTATTAGTTCCGATGTGGGTTTGATGGTGGATATAGGGGTTTTACGTGTCAGGTTTATTTTTGGGAGGGGGGTTAGACTTTTAACAGAGAATTTACTTTTTTTTTTTCTTAGGCACCCACCTATGTTCGTCTCCATTTAGGAGCATGGAAAATATGGGTCAGGTATGTGGATGATATTTTGATTCTTTGGGATGGAACTTTGGAAGTACTAAATGTTTTTGTTATAAACCTAAATGGAAATGCTAAAAATATATTCCTGACATTTGAAGCAAGTAAGTACCAGTGAACTATCCTTTTTAGATATAAAAGTTAGGAAAGAAGACTGCTCAATAGTAACTAAAACTATAGAAAAGTAACTGATACAAACAGTATACTTGAGGCATGTGTCCATCCATCTTCCTCGATTAAAGGGATACCAGGACTATTTCTTAGATAAAGACATAATTGTTCATCAATGAAGAAATTTGATAAGCATGCCGAAAGATTGAGGATAAAGGGTTATTTTAATAAGTGTATAAAAAGACCCTGATAAGAGATAGAAAAACTGATAGAGATTACCTACTATTTACTGAAATTTGGTTGATAAACAGAAACAAATACGATTTATTACCACCTATAATTGTCAGTGGGAAAATTTGAGAACGGCTCTAACGAACCATTGGCATATATTGCATATAAAAGATAGGGTCAAAGAGTTGGTGGGAGACCAACCACTGTTAACAGCACGAAACGCTCCCAGCCTAAAAAGACAAATTTGATAAAAGTAGATTTATTAGAAGCCCATCCTTGGCAGATTAACTAACAAAAAACAGAGGTATAAGCGGTAGTTTCCCATGTGGGAAATTTGTTTTTTGTCTTTTCATGGAAAAAAGTAACACATTTTCAGGAAATGGTAAAAAGGTCTTTGACATAAAATATATTTTTAATTGTGATTCAGTAGGGGTAGTTTATTTACTACACTGTTCTTGCCCTTGTTTTTACGTGGCGAAAACTAAACACATCATGAAAGAGAGAATACAAGAAGTAAAATTACTTCTTTAAAATGTATTGCAATTGATAAAACCAATCCCAATAATAGAGGAGGGAACACTGACAAGTGCCTTTTGCGGAAAGAAACAAGATGGGTAATTAATCTCAAAACTAGATTACCTTTAGGTCTTAATGACAAGTTAGATTTGACATGTTTTGTATAAATCATTATGGATATATCAGGTAAAGCTAAGTTATTTTAGCATATAGCTCTGTGATATGCAAATGTATTAAAATGTGAAAATCATGAGAAGTATATGCCATTTGTTATAAGAAGTGTGAAAGATCAGAGTTTGATCACTTATTAAAGTGAATGTAAATTTTGATGCTAAGGTGCCCGGTTTTTAAAAATTCGATTAAAAACAGGGGCTCTTTAATTCATAAAAAATTACATTTTACTCCTGTTGTGAAAAAAAACTTGAACTTTTAATCTTCACAGCAGCTCCAGCTTCCTCCGGTCGTCGCAAGTCATTTTCTTGGTGGTGGTGGGGGGGGGGGGGGGGATAGGTGGGGAACTTAGTTTCAGAGGGAAATTTATGTGGGGATGCTAATCAAGTGAGGGAGACAACTGTGATGGTGGATCTGGTATGGGTAAGTAAACTGAGTAAATTGGGGATTAACTGTAGTTTGATTTAATTTCAGTTTGGGGAGCCTGGTCAGTGGTGGTGGTTAGGGTCAAATGTGGGGGCCAGGTTAACAGTTGTTAGGGTTAAATACAGTGAATAACATAGTAGGGGGGTACCAGTTAGGGCCACAGGGCTATAACACTGGTTCCTATATAATATGTTTTATATATGATAATATTATTTTGAGCACCAACCCAATACATGTTTTTCCTGACAGCATAAAATATATGAACTTTTAACCCCTTGTGCCAATTGGATGACTTGTAGTTACTACGCCACACAGTACTTTGCCCAGCGTACAGTGTTGAAGTAGAACTTACGTCCGACACAGATGCTCATGCTACGGTCCCCACTATCAGCTTAAACCATGGAGACTGTAGCTGGGGGCAGAAGGCATCTGCCTTTATATAGTAAAGGAGCGCTGATCAAGCTCCCTTACTATATGAAGGCAGAATGCAAATCATTACAGAGAGTGACACTGTCTGCGTCACTCTCTGTAACTAACATCATTGGTGCCGAGTGGGAGTGAAGGAGGGAGGCGGGTGGATCATCTCAGTGGAGGAGGGAGAAGGGAGGGGTTCACTACACTGCAGAAAACATTTATGAACGGAGTTGAAGGATGGGGCCCTACTATTGCACGGTAACGGCTGAAGGGGGAAAGCAGACTCTATACTATGGAAAATATTGATCTTGGAGGGGGGAAGGGAGGCAGTCTCTTCACTACAGAAACATGTACAATAATAAATTATAATATAACATTAAATTTAGAAAATATATCATTTGTTAGTGGCAAACTAGATACAAGTAAAAAAGATGATGGGGAGTAGTGGGACGGGGAGGTTTAGAAAGTCGTTTGGGAGCAATCAGAGATATGGTTGGATTAGGAGAGTTCCCTACACCACAGAAATAAAAAAAATAAAAAAATAAACTGCATGCTGGCATACTGTCTGCCAGCAGCTAAGATGGAAAGGGGGGATTGTTTGAGAGGGATCAGGGGGTGGGAGGTGTCAGGTGAGAGGGTAATCTCTACACTACAGCTAAAATTAACCTTACAAGCTACCTGATTACCCCCTTCACTGCTGGAAATTTCAGAAGTGTGGTGTGCAGCTAATTGCCAAAAAACAATGGCAAAGCCCTGCATGTCTGCTATTTATGAACAAAGGGGACCCCAGATAAGCTTTTACAACCATTTGTCTTATAACTGCAGTAGTTATGTGTGAATAATTTCAGTGAGAAACACCAAAGTTTGCAAAAAAGTTAACAATTTTTTTTTTATTCAATTGTATTTTTTGGCATAAAATATACCAAAATGGGCCTATATCAATACCTTGGGTTGTCTACTTTGAAAATATATAAAGTTTTCATAGGTAAAAAAACAAAGGCTCTATTCTGTGTAAACTGAGTAACAGCAAAAATGCGAAACATTCTCCGGTAATTTCTCTTGTTAAGTGTATCCAGTCCACGGATCATCCATTACTTATGGAATATATTCTCCTTCCCAACAGGAAGCTGCAAGAGTCCACCCACAGCAAAGCTGCTATATAGCTCCTCCCCTAACTGCCATATTCAGTCATTCTCTTGCAAGCCTCAACATAGATAGGAGGTCGTGAGAGTCTGTGGTGCTTTCTACTTAGTTTATTCTTCAATCAAAAGTTTGTTATTTTTAAATGGCACCGGAGTGTGCTGTTTATCTCAGGCAGTATTTGGAAGAAGAATCTGCCTGCGTTTTTCTATGATCTTAGCAGACGTAACTAAGATCCATTTGCTGTTCTCACACATTCTGAGGAGTGAGGTACTTCAGAGGGGGAATGGCGTGCAGGTTTTCCTGCAGATAAGGTATGTGCAGTAAAATATTTTTCTAGGAATGGAATTGACTAAGAAAATACTGCTGATACCGAAGTAATGTAAGTAAAGCCTTAAATGCAGCGATAGCGACTGGTATCAGGCTTATTAATAGAGATACATACTCTTATAAAAATGTGTTTTAAAACGTTTGCTGGCATGTTTAATTGTTTTTTAACGTACATTGGTGATAACACTGTAATGTTGGTATAGCCTTAAATGCAGTAAAAGCAACTGGTATCAGGCTTATTAATAGAGATACATACTCTTGTAAAAATGTGTTTTAAAACGTTTGCTGGCATGTTTAATCGTTTTTTAACATATGTTTGGTGATAAAACTTATTGGGGCCTAAGTTTTTTCCACATGGCTGGCTTAAATTTTGCATAGAAACAGTTAACTGAAGCTTCCCACTGTTGGCTGTGGCAGTTTGTTGTGTCTGTTTTTAAAAACGTCTATGTCGTTTTTTTTATCTGTTTTTTGCATTAAGGGGTTAATCATCCATTTGCAAGTGGGTGCAATGCTCTGTTACCTTATTACATGTACTGTAAAAATTTTGTTTGTTTTACTGCCTTTTTTTCACTGTTTTTCAAATTTTGACAAAATTTGTTTCTCTTAAAGGCACAGTAACGTTTTATATATTTGCTTGTTAACTTGATTTAAAGTGTTTTCCAAGCTTACTAGTCTCATTATTAGTCTGTTCTAACATGTCTGACATAGAGGAAGCTCTGTGTTCATTATGTTTTAAAGCCATGGTGGAACCCCATCTTAGAATGTGTACCAGATGTACTGATTTCATGTTAAACAATAAAGATCATTTTTTGTCTTTAAAAACATTATCACCAGAGGATTCTGTCGTGGGGGTAGTTATGCCGACTAACTCTCCCCACGTGTCAGACCTTTTGACTCCCGCTTTAGGGACTCACGCTCAAATGGCGCCAAGTACATCAAGGGCACCCATAGCGTTTCTTTTACCAGGGGATTCTGTCGAGGGGAAAGTTATGCCGACTAACTCTCCCCACGTGTCAGACCCTTCAACTCCCGCTTCAGGGACTCACGCTCAAATGGCGCCAAGTACATCAAGGGCGCCCATAGCGTTTATTTTACAAGACATGGCAAAGGTTGTGAATAATATTCTGGCAGCAGTATTAGTCAGACTACCTGAAATTAAAGGAAAGCAGTTAGCTCTGGGGGTAGATACAGAGCATACAGACGCTTTAAGAACCATGTATGATACTACCTCACAATATGCTTAGTCTGTGGGTGATTTTTTTTTTTTGACTCAGGGAAGATGATTTAACCTGATTCTGATATTTCTACATTTAAAATTTATGCTTGAGAACCTCCACTTGTTGCTCAGGGAGGCTTTGGCTGTTCTGAATGAATGTGTACAATCGCAGGGCCAGAGAAATTGTGTAGACTGGATAAATAATATGCAGTGCCGGTGTGTACTGATGTTTTTCCAATACCTAAAGAGGTTTACTAAAAATTTTTTAATAAGGAATGGGATAGACCAGGTGTGCCGTTCTCTTCCCTTCCTATTTTTTAGAAGAATGTTTTCTAATAGTTACCACCACACGGGACTTCTGGCAGACAGTTCCTAAGGTGGAGAGAAGAGTTTCTACTCTAGCTAAGCGTACCACTACCTCTGACGAGGACAGTTGTGCTTTTTAGATCCAATGGATAAAAAATGTTTATTCAACAGGGTTTTATCCTGCAGCCCCTTGCATACATTGCTTCTGTCACTGCTGCTGCGGCGTTCTGGGTTGAGTCTCTTGATGAGGCTTTACAGTTAAGCAACTCCATTGGATGAATATATTTGACAAGCTTATGCTAGCCAATTCCTTTGTTTTCTGATGCCTTGTTCATTTGACTAGACTAACGGCTAAGAATTCTGTTTTTTACTATACTGGCGCGCAGAGCGCTATGGCTTATATCATGGTCAGCTGTCGTGACTTTAATAAATAAGCTACTTAACTTCCTTTCAAGGGGCAGACCCTATTCGGGCCTGGTTTGAAGGAGATTATTGCTTATATCACTGGAGGAAAAGGTCATGCCCTTCCTCAGGATAGGTCCAAATCAAGGGCAAAAAAAAAAAAAAAAAAGGTCTAATTTTCGTGCCTTTTAAAAACTTCAGGGCAGGTGTGGCATCCTCTTCATCTAAGGCAAAACAAGAGGGAATTTTTGCTCAGTCCAAGGCGGTCTGGAGACAATCGGACCTGGAACAAAGATAAGCAGGCCAAGGAGCCTGCTGCTGCCTCTAAGGCAGCATGAAGGAACGGACCCCTATCCGGTAACGGATCCTATAGGGGGCAGACTTTCATTCTTCGCCCAGGCGTGGGCAAGAGATGCCCAGGATCCCGAGGCATTGGAATTTATATCCCAGAGATATCTTCTGGATTTCAAAGATTCCCCCCCAAAAAAAGGGGAGATTTCGCCTTTCACAATTATCTGCAAACCAGATAAAGAAGGAGGCATTCTTACATTGTGTACGAGATCCATCCAGTTCCAAGAGAGGAACAGGGACAGAGTTTTTACTCAAATCTGTTTGTGGTTCCCAAGGAGAGGGAACCTTCAGACCTATTTTGGATCTAAAGATCTTAAACAAATTCCTCAGAATTCTGTCATTTAAGATGGAAACTATTCGTACCATCTTAACTATGATCCAGGAGAGTCAATAGAGGACTACAATGGATTTGAAGGATGCTTATCCTCACATTGTGATGCATAAAGATCACCATCGTTTTTCAGGTTTGCCTTTCTAGACAGGCATTACCAGTTTGTAGCTCTTTCCTTTGGGATATCTACAGCCCCAAGAATCTTTATGGAGGTTCTGGGGTCGCTTTGGCGGTCGGGGCATAGAAGTGGCCCCTTATTTAGACGACATCCTGATACAGGCGTCAAACATCCAAATTGCCCAGTCTCATACGGACGTAGTACTGGCATTTCTGAGATCACATGGGTGGAAAGTGAACAAGGAAAGAGTTCTCTATCCCCAATCTCAAGGGTTTCCCTCCTAGGGACTCTGATAGATTCTGTAGAAATGAAAATTTACCTGACGGAGTCCAGGTTGTCAAAGTTTCTAAATTTCTGCCGTGTTTTTTTCATCCCATCCGCGCCCTTCAGTGGCTCAGTACATGAATGAAATCGGCTTAATGGTAGCGGCAAGGGACATAGTACCGTTTGCACGTCTACATTTCAGACCGCTGCAACTATGCATGCTCAGTCAGAGGAACGGGGATTACACAGATTTGTCCCCCTGTTAAACCTGGACCAAGAGACCAGAGATTCTCTTCTCTGGTGACTATGTCGGGTCCATCTGTCCAAGGGTATGACCTTCCGCAGGTCAGATGGGACAATTGTTACAATAGATGCCAGCCTTTTAGGTTGGGATGCAGTCTGGAACTCCCTGAAGGCTCAGGGATAGTGGACTTAGGAGGAGACCCTCCTTCTAATAAATATTCTGGAACTGGGAGTGATATTCCATGCTCTTCAGACTTGGCCTCAGTTAGCAACTCTGAGGTACATCATACTCAGTCGGACAATATACACGACTGTGGCTTACATCAGCCATCAAGGGGGAACAGAAGTTCCCTAGCGATGTTAGAAGTCTTACAATAATTCACTGGACAGAGACTCACTCTTGTCTATCAGCTATCCATATCCCAGGTGTTGAGAACTGGGAGGTGGATTTTCTAAGTCATCAGACTTTTCTTCCGGGGGAGTGGGATTTCCTCCGGAGGTCAAGACCAAGCAGGAGAGGGCTTTGGTGTTTTTGACAGCGCCTGCGTAGCCACGCAGGACCTGGTATGCAGATCTGGTGGACATGTCATCCTTTCCATCACAGTCTCTGCTTCTGAGACAGGTCCCTCTACCTCAGGGTCCTTTCAACCATCTAAATAGAATCAATCTGAGATGGACTGCCTGGAGACTGAACGCTTGATGTTATCAAAGCATGGCTTCTCCGAGTCAGTCATTGATACCTTAATACAGACATGAAAGCCTGTCTCTAGGAAAACTGAACATAGATATGGTGTAAATATCTGATTGTTATGAATCCAAGGGTTACTCATGGAGTAAAGTCTGGATTCCCAGGATATTATCTTTTCTCCAAGATGTTTTTGAGAAAAGGGTTGTCAGCTAATTCCTTAAAAGGGGACAGATTTTTACTCTGTCTATTTTTTTGCACAAGCGTCTGGCAGGTATTCTAGACGTTCAGGCATTTGGTCAGGCTTTGGTTAGATCCAAGCCTGTGTTTAAAACTGTTGCTCCGCCATGGAGCTTAAACCTGATTCTTAAGGTTCTTCAAGAAGTTCCGTTTGAACCTTTTTTGTTCCATAGATATCAATCTTTATCTTGGAAAGTTCCTTTTGGGTAGCTAATTCCTCGACTCGTAGAGTCTCCAAGTTATCTGTGTTACAATGTGATTCTCCTTATCTGGTCCTTCGTACGGATAAGGTAGTCCTGCGTACCAACCTGGGTTTTTTCCTAAGGTGGTATCTAACAAGTACATCACTCAAGAGATAGTTGTTCCATGCTTGTATCCTAATCCTTCCTCAAAGAAGGAACGTCTATTACACAATATTGGACGTGGTTTGTGCTTTAAAGTTTTACTTACAAGCTACTACAGTTTTCATCAAACGTTCACCTTGTTTGTTGTCTATTCTGGACAGAGGAGAGGTCAAAAGACTTCAGCAGCCTCTCTGTCTTTTTGGTTAAAAAGCATAATTCATTTAGCTTATGAGACTGCTGGACAGCAGCCTCCTGAAGGGATTACAGCTCATTCTACTAGAGCTGTGGTTTTCACTTGGGCCTTTTTTAAATGTGGCTTCTGTTGAACAGATTTACAAGACGGAGTCTTGGTCTGCGCTTCATACTTTTCAAATTTAACAAATTTGATACCTTGCTTCTTCGGAGGCTATTTTTGGGAGAAAGGGTTTTTTACAGGCAGTGGTAACTTCCGTTTAAGTACCTGCCTTGTCCCTCCCATCATCCGTGTACTTTAGCTTTGGTATTGGTATTCCATAAGTAATGGATGATCCGTGGACTGGATACACTTAACAAGAGAAAACATAATTTATGCTTACCTGATAAATTTATTTCTCTTGTAGTGTATCCAGTCCACGGCCCGCCCTGTCACTTTAAGGCAGGTAATTTTTTCATTTGAACTACAGTCACCACTGCACCCTATGGTTTTTCCTTTCTCTGCATGTTTTCGGTCGAATGACTGAATATGGCAGTTAGGGGAGGAGCTATATAGCAGCTTTGCTGTGGGTGGACTCTTGCAGCTTCCTGTTGGGAAGGAGAATATATTCCATAAGTAATGGATGATCTGTGGACTGGATACACTACAAGAGAAATAAATTTATCAGGTAAGCATAAATTATGTTTTTTCTCAGTAATTCCTGGTAGTTAAGGGGTTAAACTCCATATTGACGAGATCTTATTTACAAAATAAGGATTAAATCATATGCACCCTGCAAATGATAGCAACAGTTCTGATTACATAACTGCCCCTATCAATTAAGGGTTGCAAGCCATAAAACTGTCACACTGCTCAAAATCTGAGAAGCTCAAGAAGTGTGACAACTCTTAAATAATAGTGACAGCAATTGTTTTCTATAGAAGTCAGTATCCAATGCTACATGATTCACTATCAAATCGTACCCCACATGATCTGCTATCAAAACCCCCACATGTAACCAAATCCATGGGTAACATAATGACAACTGCCCTCCTATTTAATCCTCTCCCACATTACCAATATTTTCCTTAACACCTACCCCCTCCTAAAGTTAACCCCTTACTGATGCATTTCCACCCCTGTGCTGAGCTGTTTTGTTGTTTATAGATGCAGCTTATATTTTACTCCATTTTTCAGTGAGAAACCAACACATATATTTTTTTTTAGCAGACCCAGCAGATTAAAAGTATAATGTTATGTTACAAAATATATCATGAGAACAAAATGTGTGAGAAAAAAAATGTATATTTTTAATTAAATTTCAACAATTAAGGTTGCTAACAATAGTGTCTGTGTATTTTTCTAAACTCTTTAGTCTAAAGAAGAAGGAGAGTTATTCTCATGTAAATTAGCGCCTTTGGTTTAGTTATATAACTTTAATGAGAATCTTCTGAAATAAATGCACATTATTCACACCCAGGGACGAAACTACAGGGGGTGCAGAGGTCGCAATTACGACTGGGCTCCCAAGGGTGGGGGCCCAGCTTAAAAAAAATAAATTTAAATAAAAAATGTTGACCTGCCACTGCCTGCACTGATATCATGTGAGTGTGACATGATGCTTCACTAGTGTCTCTGACTACAGGGGTTAGTCTTTCTGTTTTACCCATTGGTGTTTATGTGTGTGTATGTATGTATGTATGTGACTGTGTGTGTATTTATGCATGGTATGTGTATGTATGTGAATGTGTGTGTATTTATGCATGTATATGTGTGTGTGTATGTGTGTATGTATGTATGTGACTGTGTGTGTATTTATGCATGGTATGTGTGTGTATGTGTATTTATACATGTATATGTGTGTGTGTATGTATGTATGTATGTATGTGACTGTGTGTGTATTTATGCATGTATATGTGTGTGTGTATGTGTGTATGTATGTATGTGACTGTGTGTGTATTTATGCATGGTATGTGTATGTATGTGAATGTGTGTGTATTTATGCATGTATATGTGTGTGTATGTGTGTATGTATGTATGTGACTGTGTGTGTATTTATGCATGTATATGTGTGTGTGTATGTGTGTATGTATGTATGTGACTGTGTGTGTATTTATGCATGGTATGTGTATGTATGTGAATGTGTGTGTATTTATGCATGTATATGTGTGTGTGTATGTGTGTATGTATGTATGTGACTGTGTGTGTATTTATGCATGGTATGTGTGTATGTGTATTTATGCATGTATATGTGTGTGTGTATGTGTGTATGTATGTATGTATGTGACTGTGTGTGTATTTATGCATGTATATGTGTGTGTGTATGTGTGTATGTATGTATGTGACTGTGTGTGTATTTATGCATGTATATGTGTGTGTGTATGTGTGTATGTATGTATGTGACTGTGTGTGTATTTATGCATGGTATGTGTGTGTATGTGTATGTATGTGAATGTGTGTGTATTTATGCATGTATGTGTGTGTGTGTGTATGTTTGTAGAACCAGCAAATTACAGACCTTGTTACTACAGCATGGGGGGGCGGGGGTAAACAGTGTCACTATACAGTACCACTATATACAGTACAGGGGGCTGGACCATGTCACAGACTACTGTGATCACTTTATAAAGTACTGGGGCGGGTAGGGTCAGGCCAGCCATCTCACCGGCAGATTACAGACTGTGTCACTGACTCACTAAATACAGTACTGGTGGGTTAAACAGTGTCACTATATACAGTAATAGGGGGTCAGACCATATCACAGACTATGGGCACAGGGTACCTCCTTTTGCAGACATGTAATCTGATTCAATTTTTTTTTCTGTGTTAAATGTTAAAAAAAAAAAAAAGAAGATATGTATCAAATTCAAATTTTTTTTTTGAAGGGGGGGGGGGGCGGCCCCTTCTTAGATTCTTGCACCTGGGCCATGTGGTTTCAAGTTACGCCTCTGTTCACACCAGGTGATCACCTGCCTATTAAAACTTATACAGGTGATTTATTTTAAAAAGGGTCTTCTGGGCTTTAAAACAATGGGCACAGGAGTCTCTAGGCCTTTTTGATGGCCTGTTATAAGGTTATATGTGCTTAAACATGTATATAACATAATTAATATATATATATATATATATATATATATATATATATATATATATATATATATATATATTAATGTCTGCTTATACTTTATACCTCCAAGACACTGTTTGAAAGAGCAGGTGATTGCCTTTATAACGGTGGGCTCTGTGCAGCTGCCCTGCACCTCCTGCCCCAGTGATGCTGGGTGACTTGGGTGACTGGGTGACCAGCCTGATAAGGGTGGGGGGTATGATTGGCTCCAAAAGTCCAACTCCCTTGGGGTGACACGTGGTTGTCATCTGTGCTAAAAGCACAGCGGCATTGCGTGGATGACAACACATTGTAAAAGCGTTAAAAACATAATTAAAAATAATAGTTTTAAAGAATACTTTAACATACTATCTGTGTTTTCAGCCTCTACCAGATCTCAGCAACATGGTCCTCTTCATATTTATCATTTTTTAAAGTATCAATGAGGTCCCTCCTTAAACAATCAGGCAAGTTATCTAAAAGCCTCTCTGTAAAAGTGAAGAGAAGGAAGAAGAGGACCCATTTGCAGATGACTAAAAGAACATCAGAAATGTTGTTTTTATTTATTAATTACAAGTATTTTTTTAAATGTAATGTATAGGATTAGGTGTTGGGAGGAACAGGATACTGTGGCAGTTGAGGTTGCTGTTAGGGTTGTTTGATGTTAAGAGATCAAGGGGCCGATTTATCAAGCTCCGTAAAGAGCTTGATGTCCTTGTTTCCTCGCGAGCCACGAGGCCGTGAACAGAAATCAACCCGATCGAAAATAATCGGGTTGATTGACACCCCCTGCTAGCGGCCGATTGGCCGCGAATCTGCAGGGGGCGGCATTGCACCAGCAGTTCACAATGTGAAACGCGCGTCAGGGGCATTGTCCCACAGTTTTTAGCTGCTTGTCAGGATATGTTTATTGGCTGACCTAAGCCTTAATTCACTCATTATCTTATGTTACTGCAGACAGTATAATATTAAAATAAGTTCCCGCTATAGAAGGAACTTTTATTAGCTCAGTTTATTATCAATAGCTACGCTTTGCTCTAATCCACACGTTGATATTTGGGGGATCAGTTAGCTATAATTGTTGCGGCTTCTTGATACTAATATATACTAATGTATCTGCATTGAATATCTACGTTTGGTGAACGATATATACAATATTTAACTACATATCATTATCCTGATTTATAGCCATTTTAACTAGTGTGTGTTTGCTTGTGTATGGTGCTGTGACCAATTTTTTTATTATTCAATAAAGTTATTTAGTATGAATGATTGTCACATCTGACACTCTCTCAAATGATTAAACAGAGTTAGGTTAACTTTCTCTTTGTGGTGCAATTATTTTTGGGTAAAACAGTTACTATATAGCCATATACTCTGATGTTCAGTAAGTTAAGCAATTAAACTGATAATTATAATATAGCAATCTGAACAAAAATAATTGAGTTCTATATAGCCCTTACTCCCTACTCTTTGGTATACCTTGTATCTAAGCCTCTTCTGACAGCCCACGTATTTCAGTTCTTTTGACAGGCTTGCATTGTAGCCAATCAGTGCCCTCTCATAAATAACTCCACTGGCGTGATCACAATGTTATCTATACGGCACACATTAACTAACACCCTCTAGCTGTGAAAAACTGTCAAATGCATTCAGATAAGAGGTGACCTTCAAGGGCTTAGAAATTAGCATATGAGCCTACCTAGGTTTAGTTTTCAACAAAGTTGTATAAAATTACATGACAGTATCTGAATCATGAAAGTTTAATACTGACTAGACTGTCCCTTTAAAAGTCATCCTTGTATTATTTCACATGTACACAAGATATTTTTGAGCAGTAATTTCAGCTATGAAATTTACTAGGCATGTAAATGTATTGCACCCAAAATTTGTGAATACATTTGTGTAAGTCTTCCAAAAAGAGGCTCCAATCGAACTTTAGAAGTATCTAAATTGTGTTTGCAATTGGCTTTGTACTATTTTCTGTTCATTCATGTGAAAAAGTAGTAAATATGTTGATCTGAATTAATAGTTGTTTAAGTTTATACAGAGATGAATATAGGAGTATCAGTATTCACTACTAATGTTCATTGACTGATTGGTACTTAAAGGGATATAAAAGTGTAAAGAGAAAATTCTCTAATACGATAGTTATATGCAAGCAAAGGTGCAATAATAAAATGCTCTAACTATGGGTTTAACCCCTACAGGGATTAACGTCAACTTAAGCGCAGCAATGCACTATTGGAAGCTAGCTGAACACATATGGTGAGCCAATGACAAGAGGCGTATCTGTGTGGCCGCCAATCACCAGCTAGCTCCGAGTAGTGTATTGCTGCTGCAAAGCATATGTACATATACTTTCAACAAAGGAGACACCAAGAGAAACAAATACATTTGATGAAAGAAGTTAATTAAATAGTGTTTTAAAATTACATATTCTCTCTGATTCAAGAAAATGTAATTTTGACATTCATGTCTCTTCTAAGTTCCTACTAATTCTCATTGTCTGACAAATCCACGCTAATATTAAATGGCTGAGAGGTATAATAAAATGTGAACAGTCCTAGTATTTTGTTTTAAAGGGACATGAAACCCCCGAATTGTCTTTCATCATTCAGACAGAGCATTCAATTCTAAACAACTTTCTAATTTACTCCTATTAAAAAAAAAAAAAAAAAAAACTTCATTCTCTCAGTATCTTTTATTAAAAAGCAGGGACGCAAGCACAGGAGCATAGATGTGTCTGGAGCACTATATGGCAGCAGTTTTGCAAGAATGTTACCCATTTGCAAGAGCACTAGATAGCAGCACTATTTCCTACCATGTAGTGCTGCAGACACCTAACTAGAGATCTCTCTCTGCAACAAAGAATACCAGAGGGTCGATCCGATAAAAATCGTCGCCCGCAAAAGCCGGCGACGCCAATATTTGCGCTGGTTTGGTATCCTATATACGGCGTAACCTAGAAGTTACGCCCGTATATTTCTGCCGTCGCCCGTAGTTTTTTTGGCGATAGGCAGGTATACCAAACCAGCGCAGTTTGGTATCCAATATGCAGCGTAAGGACTTACGTGGCGAAAATGGAGAAAACTTACTCCACTTTCACCTCGCCACAAAAAGCAGCCGTAAGAAGCCTTACGCTGACTATTGGAGCCCCGTAACTCCCTAAACTGGCTGCTAAAATAAACCTAACACCTAACGCATGCGCAATGTCTATCTCCCTGTCAACCGCGATCTGCTAAAATAAACCTAACACCTAACGCATGCGCAATGTCTATCTCCCTGTCAACCGCGATCCCCCGCCGCAATCCATAATAAAGTATTTAAACCCTAAACCGTCGCCATCTACATAAACTAACCCCCTACTGTGAGCCCCTAAAACCGCCACCATCTAACTGATCTATCCCCTAATGTGAACCCCTTACACCGCCGCCATCTATATTAAAATTATTAACCCCTAATTTAATCTACCTACCCCGCCGCCAGCTATATTATCTATATTAGCCCTAAGTATATTATAGTTAATATAGTTATTACATTATATATATTAACTATATTAACCCTAATTATATTAGGGTTAATATAGTTAATATAGTTACTATAGTATTTATATAAACTATATTAACTCTATCTAACCCTAACACCCCTAACTAAATTCTTATTAAATAAATCTAATTCATATTATAAACTAAAATATTCCTATTTAAATCTAAATACTTACCTATAAAATAAACCCTAAGATAGCTACAATATAATTAATAATTACATTATAGCTATGTTAGGGTTTATATTTATTTTACAGGTAAATTGTTAATTATTTTAACTAGGTATAATAGCTATTAAATAGTTATTAACTATTTAATAGCTACCTAGTTAAAATAATTACCCAATTACCTGTAAAATAAATCCTAACCTAAGTTACAAATACACCTACACTATCAATAAATTAAATAAACTACAAATATCTATCTAAAAATACAATTAAATAAACTAAACTAAATTACAAAAAAAAACACACTAAATTACAAAAAATAAAAAAAAGATTATAAGATTTTTAAGCTAATTACACCTATTCTAAGCCCCCTAATAAAATAATAAAGCCTCCCAAAATAAAAAAATTCCCTACCCTATTCTAAATTAAAACAAGTTCAAAGCTCTTTTACCTTACCAGCCCTTAAAAGGGCCTTTTGTGGGGGCATGCCCCAAAGAAAACTGCTCTTTTGCCTGCAAAAAAAAGCACAATACCACCCCCCAACATTACAACACACCACCCACATATCCCTAATCTAACCCAAACCCCCCTTAAATAAACCTAACACTACCCCCCTGAAGATCTCCCTACCTTGTATTCACCCAGCCGGGCCGAACCGATCCAGGCGATGTGTTCCAGCAAGCGGCAGTGAAGTCTTCATCCATCCGGACGATGTCTTGAAGCAAGCGGCAGAGAGTCTTCTTCCATCGGCGACGTCTTCAAGCAAATCGGCATCTTCAATCTACTTACTTCGCTCCTCCGCCGCGGAGCATCCTTCCGGCACGACGACTTCCCGACGAATGAGGTTCCTTTAAATGACGTCATCCAAGATGGCGTCCGCCGAATTCCGATTGGCTGATAGGATTCTATCAGCCAATCGGAATTAAGGTAGAAAAATCTGATTGGCTGATTGAATCAGCCAATCAGATTCAAGTTCAATCCGATTGGCTGAACCAATCAGCCAATTGGATTGAACTTGAATCTGATTGGCTGATTCAATCAGCCAATCAGATTTTTCTACCTTAATTCCGATTGGCTGATAGAATTAGGAGCGAAGTAAGAAGATTGAAGATGCCGATTTGCTTGAAGACGTCGCCGATGGAAGAAGACTCTCTGCCGCTTGCTTCAAGACATCGCCCGGATGGATGAAGACTTCACTGCCGCTTGCTGGAACACATCGCCTGGATCGGTTCAGCCCGGCTGGGTGAATACAATGTAGGGAGATCTTCTGGGGGGTAGTGTTAGGTTTATTTAAGGGGGGTTTGGGTTAGATTAGGGGTATGTGGGTGGTGGGTTGTAATGTTGGGGGGTGGTATTGTGCTTTTTTTGCAGGCAAAAGAGCAGTTTTCTTTGGGGCATGCCCCCACAAAAGGCCCTTTTAAGGGCTGGTAAGGTAAAAGAGCTTTGAACTTGTTTTAATTTAGAATAGGGTAGGGAATTTTTTTATTTTGGGGGGCTTTATTATTTTATTAGGGGGCTTAGAATAGGTGTAATTAGCTTAAAAATCTTGTAATCTTTTTTTTATTTTTTGTAATTTAGTGTTTTTTTTTTGTAATTTAGTTTAGTTTATTTAATTGTATTTTTAGATAGATATTTGTAGTTTATTTAATTTATTGATAGTGTAGGTGTATTTGTAACTTATGTTAGGATTTATTTTACAGGTAATTGGGTAATTATTTTAACTAGGTAGCTATTAAATAGTTAATAACTATTTAATAGCTATTATACCTAGTTAAAATAATTAACAATTTACCTGTAAAATAAATATAAACCCTAACATAGCTACAATGTAATTATTAATTACATTGTAGCTATCTAAGAGTTTATTTTATAGGTAAGTATTTAGATTTAAATAGGAATATTTTAGTTTATAGTATGAATTAGATTTATTTAATAAGAATTTAGTTAGGGGTGTTAGGGTTAGATAGAGTTAATATAGTTTATATAAATACTATAGTAACTATATTAACTATATTAACTATATTAACCCTAATATAATTAGGGTTAATATAGTTAATATATATAATATAATAACTATATTAACCCTAATATAATTAGGGTTAATATAGTTAATATAGCTGGCGGCGGTGTAGGGGGATTAGATTAGGGGTTAATACATTTATTATAGGTGGCCGCGATGTAGGGGGATGTAGATTGTAGGCAAAAGAGCAGTTTACTTTGTGACAAAGCCCCGCCAAAAGCCCTTTTAAGGGCTGGCAAAAGAGCTGTTACTTTGGGGCATGCCCCGCAAAAAGCCCTTTTAAGGGCTGGCAAAAGAGCTGTTACTTTGGGGCAATGCCACGCAAAAAGCCCTTTTCAGGGCTATTTGTAGGGTTAGACTTAGGTTTAGTGGTAGGGATAGTTTAGTATTTTAGGGGTTGAATAATTTAATATAGATGGCGGCGGGGTAGGGGGATTAGATTAGGGGTTAATAATTTTAAAATAGATAGCGGCGGGGTAGGGGCTCACTTTAGGGGGTAGGTAAGGTAGATGGTGGCGGTGTTAGGGGCTCACTTTAGGGGGTTATAGATTTAATATAGCTGGCGCCGGTTTAGGGGTTAATAACTTTATTAGGTAGCGGGGGTTAAGGGGTTAATACATATTTTATTGTTAGGCTAGTGAGGGGGGATAGCGGATAGAGGGTTAGACGTGTCGGGCTATGTTAGGGAGGCGTGTTAGACTTGTCGGGCTATGTTAGGGAGGCGTGTTAGACAGTGCGGGTGATTTAGACTTTAGTCAGGTTTTGTAGGCGCCGGCAGTTTCTAACGTGCCGCAAGTCACTGGCGACGCCAGAAATTTGTACTTGCGCAGATTTCTGGACATCGCTGGTTTGTCAGACTTACGGCACGTTAGCATCTGACGGCGACATATATGGGATAGCTCGAGTTGCGAGCTGAAACTGCGGGCGACGCGGGTTCCCTCGCTTGCGCAGCAAACTGCGATCTATATCGGATCGCGCCCCATGGGAGTAGGGCTGCAACAACTAATCAGTAAGTTTGATCATAAAAATAGTTGTCAACAAATCTCATTATCAATTAGGTGGTCAGCGATGAGTTGGTCAGTTGCACAGCACCAGCTGCTTTAATCTGATGATCTACTGCAGTGATTTTTAATCTTTTTTTGCCGTGGCACACTTTATTACATTAAAAAATCCTGTGGCACACCACCATCCCAAAATTTTAAAAAAATCACACATTGTAGCCTAATACAGCATATATATATATACACATACACACAAACACACACATACTGTATGTATTGTGCTGTTATGCCATGCCTCCTACAAACTACCCCTGCACTGGGAGTAAAAAACAAGCAACGTTTAAAAAATATGTCACACTGTTGTCAGTCTGCCGTGGCACACCTGAGGATCTCTCACGGCACACTAGTGTGCCACGGCACACTGGTTGAAAAACACTGATCTACTGCAACTAAGATTGTGCAAAAAAAATTGAATTTATTTATTTTTTTAATCTTTTTTCTATTTGATTAATTGGATATATAAAAATAAATAAAAATGTTTGCACAATACCATGTGCAGGAGTTCATCGGATTGAAGCAGCTGGTGCTGTGTAATTAACCAACCACACTGACCACCTAATTTATAATGAGATTCTTTGACAACTATTTTTATGATCAATCTTACCAATTAGTTGTTGCAGCCCTACATGGGAGCAAAGCAAATTTGACAATAGAAGTAAACTGGACCCTTTTTTAAAATGGTATGCTCTGTCTGAATCACAAAAAATGATTTATATAGGTTTGAATAAATAAATAATATTATTTTAAAACAAGATTTGTTTTTCATATTATTCAATCACAATAAGCAATTACACCTATCAACCAACCAATTACCATGATGTACTTATCAACCAATGAGCATTTAGCAGGAAGTGCCTAACAGCCAATAAGTACTAGAAAGAAGCATTGAACTTTTTATAGATGATAAAATATGCACATAATGTCTCTTTAATGGATGCTTTAAAGCAAATGTACAAAAAATACCAATATTCAGGAGCAGTTAAAAGATATAAGTATATTCAGGACTGATTCAGCCAACCCCTTTCATTTTAGTTAAGCTGTGCATGGAAAATGATAAATAAAATGGGGGAAAAGTTTATTTTTTATTGATTTATTTTTAAAAAGTTAAAATTTTCAGAAAACTGTGTATTTTTTGTTTTTGTGTGCCGTAGATGAAAAAAAGCATGCACGTGCTAAAGAAAATAGCATGCAACACAACAGTTATTCATTTAACTAGAAACTCACACATATGACATGCAATGAACAGAAACAATATACAGATAGACTTGCAATAAATCATAACGAGATGCAAAGTTTGTTTTACTTTTCATCAGAGCAATAAAATCATGTTAACCAAATCAACCTTTTTTTTTTTTTATTTTCTTTGTTAAAGGGACACTGAACCCACATTTTTTCTTTCATGATTCAGACAGAGCATGTAATTTTAAGCAACTTTCTAATTTACTCCTATTATCAATTTTTCTTCATTCTCTTGCTATCATTATTTGAAAAGCAAGAATGTAAGTTTAGAAGCCGGCCCATTTTTGGTTCATAACCTGGGATGTCCTTGCTGATTGGACAGCACCAATAAACAAGTGCTGTCCAGCATACTGAACCAAAAATTGTCTGGCTCCTTAGCTTAAATGCCTTCTTTTTCAAATAAAGATAGCAAGAGAACGAAGAAAAATTGATAATAGGAGTAAATTAGAAAGTTGCTTAAAATTGCATGCTCTATCTTAATCATGAAAGAAAAAAATTGGCTTTAGTGTCCCTTTAAATAAAGTTTGTTCAAATTACTACTTGTGGCCTATGGTGGATATAAAACATTACTTACCAATATTACTGTGACTGTCTCTATATTCTTTATTTAATATACATGGGCAAAATGATAACCTTTCTAGCTATACCATCCTCAACAGCAGTGCCAGTTCCTATGTTATTCTAAGCACATAATTCTATAAACTCCTTAAAAAGTGGTAAGGTGCTATCGATAGAGAGTAATGGTGCTCTCTGGAATAAAGAATCTTACAGGCAAGAGTGAATACATTTTTATTATAAAATCATTTCTGTATTCTCATAAATATCTTTATCTATCTGTAGAATAATTGCAGATTTTGAGAAAAACTTGTCAGAATACATTTTTGCAAGATAAATCAGTGAGACTGCAGTAGAGAATACACTGTGAGAGAACTTCACGCGCATTTAAAAAATACAATTTCTATTTTCTAGTTTATAAAATTAAATTACATTTTTTTTTTCCATTATGAAAATACAATTTTTATTTAGTACTTTTATTATGATTTTTACTTTGCACTATGGGACTTTAATATTCTACTTTCTGACTTTTAAATAGTTTATTTTATTGAACACTATGGGCTAGATAACAAGTTCAGTGCAAAATATTGCTTCCGCAAAATTGATATTTGCGCTCAACGTAGTAATACCAGCGCACACAAATGTGCACTGGTATTACAAGTGAGGTGGAATGTGAACGCAACCTCATGTTAGCATTGCACGGAAGCATTGTGCTCACAAGAGCACGCTTCCAAAGGCTCCTATCGGAGCCTCATTCTCACGCTGTAAGACACGGCATGAGAACTTGCGCAGTGAAGAGGGTAAGTTGGGCAGCGACTGGCAGCAAATATATATGTATATGAATGTAAACATATATATTTTTGTGTTCATATGTGTATATTAACACATACATATACACTTACCAGCCACTCATTAGGTACACCTTGCTAGTACCGGGTTGGACTCCCTTTTGCCTTCAGAACTGCCTTAATTCTTTGTGGCATAGATTCAACAAGGTGTTGGAAACATTCGTCAGACATTTTGGTCCATATTGACATGATAGCATCACACAGTTGCTGCAGTTTTGTCGGCTGCACATCCATGAGGCGAATCTCCCGTTCTACCACATCCCAAAGGTGCTCTATTGGATTGAGATCTGGTGAATGTAGAGGCCATTGGAGTACAGTGAACTCATTGTCATGTTCAAGAAACCAGTTTGAGATGGTTTGAGCTTTGTGACATTGTGCATTATCCTGCTGGAAGTAGACATGAGAAGATGGGTACACTGTAGTCATAAAGGGATGGACATGGTCAGCAACAATACTCAGGTAGGCTGTGGCATTTAAACAATGCTCAATTGGTACTAAGAAGCCCAAAGTGTGCCAAGAAAATATCCCCCACAACATTACACCACCACCACCAGCCTGAACCATTGATACAAGGCAGGATAGATACATGCTTTCATGTTGTTTACGCCAAATTCTGACCCTACCATCTGAATGTCGCAGCTGAAATCGAGACTCATCAGACCAGGCAACGTTTTTCCAATCTTCTATTGTCCAATTTTGGTGAGCCTGTGCGAATTGTAGCCTAAGTTTCCGGTTCTTAGCTGACAGGAGTGGCATCCGGTGCAGCATCTGCTTCAAGGTTCCATGTGTTGTGCGTTCAGAGATGGTATTCTGCATACCATGGTTGTAACGAGTGGTTATTTCAGTTACTGTTAACTTACTATCATCTTGAACCAGTCTTCCCATTCTCCTCTGACATCAACCAGGCATTTTCGTCCACACAACTGCCGCTCACTGGATATTTTCTATTTTTCAGACCATTCACTGTAAACCCTAGAGATGGTTGTGCGTGAAAATCCCAGAAGATCAGCAGTTTTTTAAATACTCAGACCAGTCCGTCTGGCACCAACAACCATGCCACATTCAAAGTCACTTAAATCCCCTTTCTTCCCCATTCTGATGCTCGGTTTGAACTTCAGTAAGTGGTCTTCACCACGTCTAGATGCCTAAATGCATTGAGTTGCTGCCATGTGATTGGCTAATTAGCAATTTGTATTACCAAGCAATTGAACAGGTGTACCTAATAAAGTGGCCGGTGAGTGTATATGTATATAAGCATATACATATAAATTTACTGGGAACACACAGTCCCCATAGACCACAATGTAAAGGTACTTTTCAGTGCCGTTTTTTTTTTTCTAACATCCCACACCCACCTACTTTAGCTCCTAAAAACTGCTTAGTGCATTTTTTTTTAAATGCTTCATTTCGGGGACAATCTCTGATTCATTTTTTTTAGCGCTAATTGCCACCGCCAGCTCGTGGTAGCAATAACCAGCCACTTTTGATGGCTGGTTATTTATTGAGCGCCCGTAAATGGGTGAATTTGCCCATTTGTGGGTGCACAATAAATCAGAGCTCCACTTGTAATCTAGCCATATATTGTAATTTACGTCTTTCCTTCACATACAGAAACGTAGGAAAACACCATTAGCAATATACACAGATCTCAAAGTACAATTTGCCCTTCCAGATTTCTGTCAAGGATCTTGTAGAGCTAAATGATCTTTTTAGATAATTGCACCTGAGCAAGGAGATGTTCGTACCCTCCCTTCTTTAGTGGAGTAGCTGCATAAAACACCAGTGCAACTACTAAAGAGGCAGATGTTATTGAGGCCAACAAAAATTGAGGCCGTTCTCCTCAATTTTTATTTTTTTTATGTACTTGGATAACTGTTATATTAAATATCTAGATTTATCTGACATACATAATGCTCCTTTAAATATACCACAGTATGAAAATGTTCAAGATTGCTAAAGCTGAGAATAATTCCAAAGTTAACCACTAGGTGGAACTGCTTGCATTACAGACTACAATCCTATTAAACATTTTGTCACATTATTGTGTCCTCTTTTGCCCTTGAAGTAATTGTTGTTACTTGGGTATCTTTAGTAGTTAAATATTTTTTGAGGGTTGATATATTTTCTTTTGCTATCTTTAACTAAAATCATTTTGGAGACATTTATACCACTGGATGTAAGAATCCCTCTTGATTATTTCTAAAATGTGAGTGGGAATTTTATATTTTTTCTTATTCTGCTATAATAATTATTTTCTAGTTTATGTGTTACTACAATACATAGTGCATGGCTTACAACAGTATTTGTAATCTTTAATATTAAAACAAATGGCTGTCAGTCTGATGGCTTTAATTATTTTCAGACTCATTAATAGGTAAACCTGGTCAATTATTTATTTTGTGAGATAAAATATGTCAACGGAGTGTTAAAATTCTTCTTGTTTATAAATCTAAGACTATGATTGGGCCATACAGTTGCCATGGTTACCATCGATAGCCACTAACTTCCTGTTATTGAAGTGATACATTTTTGCCTACAAGTATAGAGCAATTAAATGGAGTCTGTGGCACCAGATAATTGTCAGGGAGTGTTTCTGATGCACTGTAACATTTTAGATATATTAATAATGATACTAAAGAGCAGAGCGACATAGAATGTGAAACATTATTTAAAGGGACATGAAAGATATAATTCAACTTTTATGATACAGATAGAGCACATAATTTAAAGGGGCAGTAAACTTAGAAAATAATGTCATATAATTCTGCACATAGTGCAGAATTATATAACATTAGCTTAGCCAAACTTTATGCAACATAATATTGCCGGTGAAATTTGATTAAAAAAAAGAGGGTTTTTCAGACCGCCGCTCTTGCTCTACTGAGCGGGTCTGGTTTTACCCTGAGCGCATCTGGGCAGCTGTCTAGTCACAGCCCGGCACGATCGTGCCAATACACTCTGATAGCAGGAGCAAGCTGCATTGAGTGTATTGGCGCGATCGGGCAGGGCTGTGACTAGACAGCTGCCCAGATGCGTTCAGGGGGGAAACCAGACCCGCTCAGTACAGCAAGAGTGGCGGTCTGAAAAACCCTCTTTTTTTTAATCAAATTTCACCGGCAATATTATGTTGCATAAAGTTTGGCTAAAATAATGTTATATAATTCTGCATTATGTGCAGAATTATATAACATTATTTTCTACGTTTACTGCCCCTTTAAGACACTTCTATTATCAAATGTACTTTGTTTTCATGGTATCCATTGTTGAAAAGCATACAGTACCTACATATCCGCAGAAGCAGCAATGCACTACTGGGAGCTCGTTGGTGATTGGTGGCTGCAGACATTTGTCTCTTAACATTGGGTCATGAGATGTGTTTAGCTAGCTTCTAGTAGTGCATTGGTGCTCTAAAGTTGACTTTGAAGGGACATTAAAGTCAAAATAAGATTTCCATGATTTTGATAGAGCATGCAATATTCTTTCTTTCCAATTTAGGTGTATTATATTTTTTTGTTCTGTTTGTATCCTTTGTTGAAGAGTAAACCTAGTTTGCAAAGTTATACATTGTTGCAAACTGCTGCAAAATAATGCTAAAGACATTGACAGTCCTATGATCCTACCTAGGTTTACTCTTCAACAAAGGACACAAAGAAAACAAATTAAATTAGATAACACAAATAAATTGGAACGTTATTTAAAATTGCATGCTCCATCTGAATCCTAAAAGTCTCATTTTGACTTGGGTTGGGTTAAATGCATTTTCTTTTTGTAGTTATAGCCCTTTAACCTGTCTATATGCAAGCAACAAATCGATAATAAAAACCTCTAACATTTTCATTTACACTTATGTCCCTTTAATCTGTCATGTGACAAGTCCTTGTGGTAGTTCTATAATTGTGTCATTTTGTGTCATTTTGCATCACATTTGCTCCAGATTGAGCTAGATACAAGACCTACATAGTTGTACTGTTTTTATAACCATTAACTCTCAATAATCAACTTACTTGTTGGACATTTTCTCAGAGCCCACAAACAGGTTTTTCCTCATGAGTCCAGCCCGTGTTCCCAGGAATGCAACCTCTATCCCATCCTCCTGGCTGCAATAAAACAGAGAGCATGAAGGGAGAGCGCACAGCAGTCTGTACGCAGGAGGTACACTGTCAGCTGCTAATTATGTGACAACATATTTGTGTTCACAAGTCCAGAACATAAGGGCACAATAAAAGGAATAGTCTAGTCAAAATTATACTTTCATGATTCAGAGCAGGCAATTTTAAGCAACTTTCTTATTTACTCCTATCATCAATTTCTCGTCATTCTATTGGTATATTAATTTGAAAAAGGAAGAATGTAAATTTACGAGCCGGCCCATTTTCAGTTCGGCACCTGGCTAGCGCTTGCTGATTGGTGTCTAAATGCAGTCACCAATCAGAAAGCGCTACCCAGTTGCTGAACCAAAAATGGGACGTCTCATTAGCTTGCATTCTTGCTTTTCCAAATAAAGATACCAAGAGAACAAAGAAAAATGGATAATAGGAGTTAATTAGAAAGTTGCTCTAACTGATTTTGACTAGACTATCCCTTTAAATTCATTTTTATATATATGTATATAGTATATATCAGTAAAAGATCTGAATAAAATTTAACAACATTTGGAATATTCTACAGTCTTTGCTGACGATAGTTTAGGACAAATATAAATGAGTTGATGGACTTATAAAAAAAAAAAGACTGTGTAGAATGTATCAGCATTGGGATTCTAATTCACCATTTCTAAAAAATAAACAAATAAATAGAATTTTATTTTCAAAACTTTTCTAATATGTTTATAAAAACATAGTTTAATCCATTTTTAAATGATGTATTAAATTATAATATATATATAAGGATAAAAACAAACTTTCAGTTTCCCAACTTGCATAGTATCTGCTACCTGAAAAGGTATAAACATGAGTAACTCTTGGGTAGTGACATTGTTAACACAGAAGGATGTTATTACTAAAGCGTGCTAGGGATGAGCTCCGTCGTGAGTTAATAGCAAAGGCAATGATATCATCATCAAGCAATTTGGTTGAGTGAATGGGCCCCATATACTAAATGGTGGACAGACAATATGCTCAGAGCGTTTTATCTCCGACAAATAGGAGGTGGAGGAGAGGGTAGGAACAGAGGGAGGTTGGGCATTGTGAGTGTTTAAAGGGACATGAAACGCAACATTTTTCTTTCACAATTCAGAATACATTTTTTTAAAAAGTTTCCAATTTACTTATTTTATTAAATTTGCTTTGCTCTCGTGTTAATCTTTGCTGAAGAGATATCTAGCTAGGTAGCGTGCACATGTCTGGAGCACTAAATGACAGGAAATAGTGCTGCCATCTTGTGCTCTTGCTAATGTATGACATTATTGCAAAACTGCTGCAATATAGTACTGCAGTCACGTGCACACTCTTGAGCTTAACTTCCTGCTTTTCAACAAAGGATAACATAAAAACAAAGAAAATTGTTAAAAGAAGTAAATTGGAAAGTTGTTTAAAATGATATGCTCTATCAGAATCATGAAAGAAAAAGTTTGGAGTTTATGTCCCTTTAAAGGGACACTCAAGTAAAAATACATTTTTACTATTCAGAAAGAGCATGCAGTTTTAAGACACTTTCTAATTTACTTCCATTATTACATTTTGCATAGTCTTTTTAAATGCACAATTTCTGGGGAACAAGATCCTACTAGTCTATGATTGGCTGATGACTGTCACATGATACAGGGGGGCCAGAAAATAAAATCTACTGTTTATTTGAAATTCAGAGTAGGTGTTAAATCAGTCTTTATGATGCACATGCATTGAGTGGTCCTTTAAGTATCTTTTGCAAGTTTATATTCATCTGGTTAGCGAGACTAAAACTTGTACAAAGGTATGTTCTTCTTTGATATTCAAATTTATAAACTTACAGCTACTTCCTAGTACTTAATTGTTGTTTGTTTTGTAGGAGCTGATTAAAATACTAGAGAGATCAGCTACTAAGTTTAGTCTCATTGCTCTCTTTCCCCTGGCACCTGTTGAAACACTGTGTTAGTGTTCAGTGCATCAGTAAGGGTTTGTGGTGAGCTGTGCCACTCAGCCATTGATTCCAGTTTGTTGCATTCTAAACAACAGCACTCCACCTGACACTGAAAAGACGCATGCTCAGACAGGAAAGCAGTTTGCTGTTTGTTACAATATATCCTTTTATATTTTTTATTGTTTGTGCCTGGTGCAGTCACAAATTTTTATCTTGCTTCTATTATCACAAATTTTGTATATATTGGTTTATACTTTTTTTTACACTTGATTATATTTATAAAAGAACATTGTACTGCAACATTTTCTTTTCTTCAAAGTGTTCACAATGACCCATTTAGAACACACTGCTGTAGTCAATTAAATTGTTTACACATAGCTCCTTTATTTTGTCATTTGAAATAGCTCCTTTGCCTGTTGAAAGTGTCACCTATACTGAAAATGTTGATGCTGCAGCAACAAAAATCAACCTCCCAGTGGGGTGGGAGAGAGCCCATTCTATTTTAAATGGTGTTCATGCAGCAAATTTGAATACAAGGAACTCTTAGCAGCTAGTTGTCCCTTTAAGCAATGATTTAAAGGGACAGTCTACACCACAATTGTTATTGTTTAAAAAGATAGCAAATCCCTTTATTACCCTTTCCCCAGTTTTGCATAACCAACACAGTTATATTAATATATGTTTTACCTCTGTGATTACCTTGTATCTAAGCCTCTGCAGACTGCCCCCTTATCTCAATGCTTTTGATAGACATGCAGTTTAGCCAATCAGTGCAGACTCCTAAATAACTCCATGGGAGTGAGCACAATGTTATCTATATGACACACATGAACTAGTACTGTCTAACTGTGAACAAATTTCAAAATGCTCTGATCTAAGAAGTGGTTTTCAACGGTTTAGAAATCAGTTTGAGCCTAGCTAGATTTAGCTTTTCAAAAACACCACCAAGGGCACAAAGCAAATTTGATGATAAAAGTAAATTGGAAAGTTGTTTAAAATTGCATGCCCGATCTGAATTATTAAAGTTTAATTTTGACTAGACTGTCTCTTTAAGGAGACAGAGATACAAATAAACAAATGGAAAGAGTATCCTAAGACAAGAAGGTGACCATTAATGCAAACTATAAACAGAGAGACTTAATAAAAGGAATTCATTACCACCCCATATTCCTTACATATATTTTTCCCTACTATAACATTATATAGTGAACTAATACCAATAGTTTTTAGTGTTCATTTTTTTTCATTTACTAATTGTGTTCAATTTGATGCATTCTTGTTTACTCTCCAATACAAGCGTTGCAGAAAACAAGCTGCAGCAAGACCTAAACTCTCAATATTAGGGCCACTTACCTAGACAAATTAAGGGCCAACTGTGTCCAATAAGCTTCTAATGGAGCTGTGACCACAGCATCAAAGAGTACTTCCTGGACCAGCTCCTCATCGCCTTCAGACCACAAGTAAGATAACAAAGTGTGGTTATTGAGGCACATTCTACACATTCAAATACCACAGTAAGCAGCCAAGAACCCATAAACACGATGGGACACAAAGCTAGAGATTTCTGGAGCACTATATGGTAGCAGTTTACAAGAATGTTATGCATTTACAAGAGCACAAGATAGTAGCAACATTTCCTGCCATGTAGCGCTGCAGATGCCTACCTAGGTATCTCTTCAACAAAGAACACCATGGGAACAAAGCAATCATGATCAATTGGAAACTTTTTTTTAAATTATATGCTCTGTCTGACTCACAAAATAAAATTTTTGAGTTTCCAATCCTTTTAATGGTTGACAATTAGCCCAAACCCTTCTCCCACCAGTACTAAATATCATTGACATTTACTTTTTTGTCCATTTAGCAACCTCACATTTATTAGAACTGCCTCTGTATTTTGTATTCTATTATAGGGACCATATTGTATCTGAACTGATGATCCTGCTGTATTGTACAGACCCAGAAAGACACACAATCTCAGTTGTTGTCTTCTACATCTCCTTCACTACACATCTCATGCTTGATGAGGAATATTGCTATCATTAAACAGATTAAACATGCTACCCCTGTTCGGCATAATAATCAGCCTGGAGAAGAGGGGGGAATGCGCTAAAGGACTAGGTAGGGGCCCCAGGCCAGATTAACAATAACAGCCAACAGACTTACACTCCAGATCTGGGTCCTCTCCCATCAGGAACCTTTTTACTGCCTGTAGCTGGTTTAGCTTTCGGTGATCAGGATCTATATCAGTAATGCAATAAATCCTAAAAGGGAAGAAGTCATAAGAATAACACAGAGGCCTACATTCACTAAGGAATGCTTTAGTGAGACACATCTTTCCAAATCCTATGCTATCTTATAGCACTAATTATCTAAGATTGGGAGAGCTACCTCTTAATTGGTAGATTTTTCACCAATTGAACGTTTTGAGTAAATTAGTTATAAGGACAATAATGTATAGCACAAACTACAAAATACTTTACGCAAAAAAATGTCTTTAATAAAAAAAAAAATGAATTAATACACAGGTTAATTATACTCACATATATGGTATGGTTACAATTATATCCTATGATTTAGTCATTTGTATAGGCTAGAATACATAAGAGCATAATTTGCCAAATGATATCTAGTTATACTGGGATTAATGTCAAGTCCGCCCACTATAAAGGCAGTGAGTCACTGCTCATTCATGTATATTTATATGAGAACATTTGCTCAGCACATCCTCACAGCACTTATAAATGTTAATGAAAGTGCAGCAGAAATTCTACTCACCACTCATTGGCCAATGTGAGATCTGGGTGAAGGAGGTCGTGTAGTCCTAAAAGAGAGTATGGGATATAGGAAGCAGGGAGGGAAGTGGAGAAAGGTAGAGAGAGATAAGTCAAATGGCAGGTAACCTCAATAGTAGTAGTAGAGGCATGGGGACAGAGTGAAGATAAAGGCAAAGTAAGACAGAGGTGCAGAGAGAGACAGAGAAATGGAGAGATAGAGAAATGAGCAATAAACAAAACAGTGAGTGAGAAGGAAGAGAAAGAGAGAGAAAGAAGGGGAATACATAAGGGCAGGTATTCCCAGCAGAGAGAGAGATGCATAGTAAGAGAGAGGAATACACAAGGGCAAGTATTCCCAGCAGAGAGAGAGAAAAAAAAGAGAGAGAGAAGGGTGGATACATAAGGGGAAGTAATTCCCAGCAGAGAGAGAAGAAAGAGAGGGGGGGGGGGGGGAGAGAGAGTGAGAGAGAGATGCATAGTAAGAGAGATGGATACATAAGAGCAGGTATTCCCAGGAGAGAGAGAGAGAGAGAGAGAGATGCATAGTAAGAGAGATGGATACATAAGAGCAGGTATTCCCAGCAGAGAGAGAGAGAAGAAGAAAGAGAGAGAGAAGGGGAATACATAAGGGCAGGTATTTCCAGCAGTGAGAGAGAGAGAGAGAGAGAGAGAGAGATGCATAGATAGTAAGAGAGAGGGATACATAAGGGCAGGTATTTCCAGCAGTGTGAGAGAGAGAGAGAGAGATGCATAGTAAGATAGAGGGATACATAAGGGCAGGTATTCCCAGCAGAGAGATAGACAAGAAGAAAGAGAGAGAGAAGGGGAATACATAAGGGCAGGTATTTCCAGCAGAGAGAGAGAAAGAGAAATGCATAGTAAGACAGAGGAAACACATGGGCAGGTATTCCCAGCAGAGAGAGAGAGAGAGAGCGAGAGAGAGAGAGAGAGAGAGAGAGAAGAAAGAGTGGGGGAGAGGGAAATGCATAGTAAGAGAGAGGGATAAGGGCAGGTATTCCCAGCAGAGAGAGAATATATATATATATATATATATATATATATAGAGAGAGAGAGAGAGAGAGAGAGAGAGAAGGGGAATACATAAGGGCAGGTATTCCCAGCAGAGACAGAGAGAAGAGAGAGAGAGAGAAGGGGAATACATAAGGGCAGGTATTCCCAGCAGAGAGAGGAGAGAGAGAAGGCGAATACGTAGGGGCAGATATTCCCAGCAGAGAGAGAGAAGAGAGAGAGAGAGAAAAGGGGAATTACATAAGGGCAGGTATTCCCAGGAGAGAGAGAGAAGAGAGAGAGAGAGAGAGAGAAGGGGAATACATAAGGGCAGGTATTCCCAGCAGAGAGAGGAGAGAGAGAAAGGGAATACGTAAGGGCAGATATTTCCCAGCAGAGAGAGAGAAGAGAGAGAGCGAGAGAGAAAAGGGGAATTACATAAGGGCAGGTATTCCCAGGAGAGAGAGAGAGAGAGAGAGAGAGAGAAAGAGAGATGCATAGTAAGAGAGAGGAATACACAAGGGCAGGTATTCCCAGCAGAGAGAGAGAGAAGAAAGAGAGGGGGAGAGGGAGATGCATAGTAAGAGAGAGGGATAAGGGCAGGTATTCCAGCAGAGAGAGAGAGAAGAAAGAGAGGGGGGAGAGGGAGATGCATAGTAAGAGAGAGGGATAAGGGCAGGTATTCCCAGCAGAAAGAGAGAGAAGAAAGAGAGAGAGAGAGAGAGAGAGAGAAGGGGAATACATAAGGGCAGGTATTCCCAGGAGAGAGAGAGAGACCACAAAAGGGCAAGGAACCCCAATAGCATGAGGAAAAGCATTGGGCGGATTGATGTCCGCAGCCTTAGCGGACCAGTTATGGAGAGCGCTGCTTTATAACTGCTGTTCCTGGCAAACCGGGGCATCAAGCTACATTCGGAGCTTGATAATTTGGCCCCTGGGAAAGTAATTCACTCAGGTATGAAGGAAGCAAACATTAAGACATGACTAAACATTTAAAATGTAAAAGTGCTATCCCTTGTCTACTACATAAATATATATAATTCTATGGGACAGATTTCCATATAAATTTATTTTCCCTGCTGGAAAATGCAGAAACTTTAGTGGTGTTGATATTTATTTTGATGTTATACAAATGCATTACAAAACTCTGAATTGTTAACATAAAACTGCAAAATATAAGATTATGGGGCCAAGTCATCAAGCTCTGTATGGAGCTGAATGCAGTTGTTTCCGCACAAGCCTTCAGGCTCCCCGGAAACAGGAGTTAAGAAGCAGCGGTCTTAAGACCGCTGCTCCTTAACTCGTCGACTACCTCTGAGGCGGCGGACAGCAATCCGCCCAATCGCATACAATCGGGTTTATTGACACCCCCTGCTAACGGCCAATTGGCCTCGAATGTGCAGGGGGTGGCACTGTACAAGTATTTCTAGTGAAATGCTTGTGCAATGATAAATGCCGACAGCATACGCTGTCGGCATTTATCGATGTGAGGCGGACATGATTCGCTACAGTGGATCATGTCCGTCCGCCCAATGGTAAATCAGCCCCTATATATAAAATGCCAAATTGTCTGTTTCTGCTCCTTTTTTAAAATTTAAAGGGACATTAAAATAAAGATTTTACTCTGCATTAAAATGCCTTTAACAACTTTGCAATGCACATTCATTATTTATTATGCCTGCTGCTTTTTATATTCATTAAACTCTGAAAATTGCAATGTGTCCAACGCCCCTAGAGAGGCTGAAGTGGATTATGTGGAATTCAGAACCCTGACTGTCTACATGCTACATAGTGATTGGCTGGAATATGCAGTAGCAACTAGTTTCATATTTTGTCATAATTTAATCCTTGTCTGCACCATTAACATATTTCCTTATTATAGCTATTCAGCATGATTGAATGCTAAGCTTATGTGAGACGTACCAACTGAAATGTCTCATAAAGGTCAGTTATAAGAGGACAGAATACACAGATGGTGCAAGTGTACTCAGATCCTTTTAGTTGCATCTTACTGACACCAGCATAGCAACCCTAGAATTATGTGACATCTGTCATGAAGGGAAATTTACCTCATTTAGGTTAAATATTTCCCTAGGATAACCATGATCTAGATAAACAGAGTGGACTGGGAGGGATAACAGATGGAAGAGATGATATAGATAGGTGTGGGGGTGACAACAATACAGACAAACGTTATTTGCATGTCCTGCCCTTTTCTGGACAATATGTGCCTCAAAAGAGAATTTAAACTTATTTTTTTTTATTTAACAATATTTTAAAATGTATTACTTTTTAATGTTCTTGTACTGAATAAAAGTATGTTTTAATTGCCCTTGGTTAGTACATAGGATATGCACTTCTGCAGTCTTCCTGTGCAAATATGGTGGCAGTTTTTTCTGTACAGCAACAATGGGGTGGCCATCTTGGAATCCCTGCCACTATATTGTAAAGGCAAATCCATGCATTTTCCTTTAAATTCTGACCTGTTTATTGCAGGGGGGCACACAGAGTGGCCAGCCATGATACAGTTGGAGCAAAGGCCCCACCAGTTCCGCCTGTAAAGACATTGATTACAGGGCCATATGGTCCCCTAGCGGATCCAATATCAATTGAGACTTCTGAGACCCCAGTTGTTATAACCCTGATTATTTTTGTCAGTTTCAATAAAAATGTAATCATGTTTAATTTTCCTTTAATACAAAAATCATTTTTGACATCTAAAAATCTTTGGCATGCATTGTCCCATATTATCCGTGTGTGCTGAAGATGTGTCATGTGTCATAATAAATCAATTGCATCTTTTGGTCCCACTCACCTTGCATACAGCACAAACACATGTATTAACATGTGGTAAGACTTTATAATGGAGTTGCATATAAAGCCAGG
Source organism: Bombina bombina (assembly GCF_027579735.1). NCBI lineage: Eukaryota > Metazoa > Chordata > Amphibia > Anura > Bombinatoridae > Bombina > Bombina bombina. The sequence continues at coordinate 1,053,771,223 of NC_069504.1, forward strand.
GAGTCTCATTCTTTTTTAAAGAAGCAGGAATGATTCAGCCCATAAAGGCAAAGTATTGTAGTATTAGGACCAGTCAACATTAGGACACCTTGTAAGTTGGTGATTGGCTAAGCAGAATATGGCCATATTGTGTGACTAAGATCCCAATTTGAATATAAAAGCAAAGGATCTAAAAATCTTTTGTGTGTGTATATGTATATATATTTTTGAATATATGCCTTTTATATATATATGAGGACAAAGCAGTTGTTTGAAAAAATCATTTCTCTACAGACCATTTATATATGCAAGACAGGAAGCTAAAATAATGTGGTTGTTTCCGTAACCAGCTCACCTTCTTCTAAGGATGTGTTGCCGATAAGGATATATTCTCCATGCCCTCTGGACAGGACAACCCCAAGGCTAAAAGAAAGATAACAGCATTATCAT